>NW_027252668.1:1955844-2048016 GCF_044704955.1 Pristiophorus japonicus | reverse complement strand
GAGGTGGAATTGGGTGAGATGGGGAGAGGTGGGGTTGGGGAGATGGGGAGAGGCGAGGTTGGGGGAGATGGGGAGAGGTGGGGTTGGGGGATATGGGGAGAGGTGGGGTTGGGGGATATGGGGAGAGGTGGGGTTGGGGATATGGGGAGAGGTGGGGTTTGGGGGGTATGGGGAGAGGTGGGGTTGAGGGAGATGGGGAGAGGTGGGGTTGGGGGAGATGGGGAGAGGTGGGGTTGGGGATATGGGGAGAGGTGGGGTTGGGGGATATGGGGAGAGGTGGGGTTGGGGGATATGGGGAGAGGTGGGTTTGGGGGGTATGGGGAGAGGTGGGGTTTGGGGGGTATGGGGAGAGGTGGGGTTGGGGGATATGGGGAGAGGTGGGGTTGGGGGACATGGGGAGAGGTGGGGTTGGGGAAGATGGGAAGAGGTGGGGTTGGGGGATATGGGGAGAGGTGGGGTTGGGGGAGATGGGGAGAGGTGGGGTTGGGGGAGATGGGGAGAGGTGGGGTTGGGGATATGGGCAGAGGTGGGGTTGGGGGATATGGGGAGAGATGGGGTTGGGGGATATGGGGAGAGGTGGGGTTGGGGGATATGGGGAGAGGTGGGGTTGGGGGATATGGGGAGAGGTGGGGTTGGGGGATATGGGGAGAGGTGGGTTTGGGGGATATGGGGAGAGGTGGGATTGGGGGATATGGGGAGAGGTGGGGTTGGGAGATATGGGGAGAAGTGGGGTTGGGGATATGGGGAGAGGTGGGGTTGGGGGATATGGGGAGAGGTGGGATTGGGGATATGGGGAGAGGTGGGGTTTGGGGGGTATGGGGAGAGGTGGGGTTGGGGGATATGGGGAGAGGTGGGGTTGGGGGAGATGGGGAGAGGTGGGGTTGGGGAAGATGGGAAGAGGTGGGGTTGGGGATATGGGGAGAGGTGGGGTTGGGGGATATGGGGAGAGGTGGGGTTGGGGGATATGGGGAGAGGTGGGGTTGGGGGGTATGGGAAGAGGTGGGGTTGGGGGATATGGGGAGAGGTGGGTTGGGGGAGATGGGGAGAGGTGGTGTTGGGGGATATGGGGAGAGGTGGGATTGGGGGATATGGGGAGAGGTGGGGTTGGGAGATATGGGGAGAGGTGGGGTTGGGGATATGGGGAGAGGTGGGGTTGGGGATATGGGGAGAGGTGGGGTTGGGCGATATGGGGAGAGGTGGGGTTGGGGATATGGGGAGAGGTGGGGTTGGGGATATGGGGAGAAGTGGGGTTGGGGATATGGGGAGAGGTGGGGTTGGGGATATGGGGAGAGGTGGGGTTGGGGGATATGGGGTTGGGGATATGGCGAGAGGTGGCGTTGGCGGAGATGGAGAGAGGTGGGGTTGGGGAAGATGGAGAAAGGTGGGGTTGGGGATATGGGGAGAGGTGGGGTTGGGGATATGGGGAGAGGTGGGGTTGGGGATATGGGGAGAGGTGGGGTTGGGGATATGGGGAGAGGTGGGGTTGGGGATATGGGGAGAGGTGGGGTTGGGGGAGATGGGGAGAGGTGGGGTTGGGGGAGATGGGGAGAGTTGGGGTTGGGGATATGGGGAGAGGTGGGTTTGGGGGAGAAGGGGAGAGGTGGGGTTGGGGAAGATAGAGAGAGGTGGGGTTGGGCAAGATGGGGAGAGGTGAGGTTGGGGATATGGGGAGAGGTGGTGTAGGGGGAGATGGGGAGAGGTGGGGTTGGGGGAGATGGGGAGAGGTGGGGTTGGGGGATATGGGGAGAGGTGGGATTGGGGGATATGGGGAGAGGTGGGGTTGGGAGATATGGGGAGAAGTGGGGTTGGGGATATGGGGAGAGGTGGGGTTGGGGGATATGGGGAGAGGTGGGTTTGGGGATATGGGGAGAGGTGGGGTTTGGGGGGTATGGGGAGAGGTGGGGTTGGGGGATATGGGGAGAGGTGGGGTTGGGGGACATGGGGAGAGGTGGGGTTGGGGAAGATGGGAAGAGGTGGGGTTGGGGGATATGGGGAGAGGTGGGGTTGGGGGATATGGGGAGAGGTGGGGTTGGGGGAGATGGGGAGAGGTGGGGTTGGGGATATGGGGAGAGGTGGGGTTGGGGGATATGGGGAGAGGTGGGGTTGGGGGATATGGGGAGAGGTGGGGTTGGGGGATATGGGGAGAGGTGGGGTTGGGGGATATGGGGAGAGGTGGGGTTGGGGGAGATGGGGAGAGGTGGGGTTGGGGGATATGGGGAGAGGTGGGATTGGGGGATATGGGGAGAGGTGGGGTTGGGAGATATGGGGAGAGGTGGGGTTGGGGATATGGGGAGAGGTGGGGTTGGGGGATATGGGGAGAGGTGGGGTTGGGGATATGGGGAGAGGTGGGGTTGGGGATATGGGGAGAGGTGGTGTTGGGGATATGGGGAGAGGTGGGGTTGGGGATATGGGGAGAAGTGGGGTTGGGGATATGGGGAGAGGTGGGGTTGGGGATATGGGGAGAGGTGGGGTTGGGGGATATGGGGTTGGGGATATGGCGAGAGGTGGGGTTGGCGGAGATGGAGAGAGGTGGGGTTGGGGAAGATGGAGAGAGGTGGGGTTGGGGATATGGGGAGAGGTGGGGTTGGGGATATGGGGAGAGGTGGGGTTGGGGATATGGGGAGAGGTGGGATTGGGGATATGGGGAGAGGTGGGGTTGGGGATATGGGGAGAGGTGGGGTTGGGGATATGGGGAGAGGTGGGGTTGGGGGAGATGGGGAGAGGTGGGGTTGGGGGAGATGGGGAGAGTTGGGGTTGGGGATATGGGGAGAGGTGGGTTTGGGGGAGAAGGGGAGAGGTGGGGTTGGGGAAGATAGAGAGAGGTGGGGTTGGGCAAGATGGGGAGAGGTGAGGTTGGGGATATGGGGAGAGGTGGTGTTGGGGGAGATGGGGTGAGGTGGGGTTGGGGATATGGGGAGAGGTGGGGTTGGGGGAGATGGGGAGAGGTGGGGTTGGGGGAGATGGGGAGAGTTGGGGTTGGGGATATGGGGAGAGGTGGGTTTGGGGGAGAAGGGGAGAGGTGGGGTTGGGGATATGGAGAGAGGTGGGTTTGGGGGAGAAGGGGAGAGGTGGGTTTGGGGGAGAAGGGGAGAGGTGGGGTTGGGGATATGGGGAGAGGTGGTGTTGGGGATATGGGGAGAGCTGGGGTTGGGGAGATGGGGAGAGGTGGGGCTGGGGATATGGGGAGAAGTGGGGTTGGGGATATGGGGAGAGGTGGGTTTGGGGATATGGTGAGAGGTGGGGTTGGGGATATGGGGAGAGGTGGGGTTTGGGGAGATGGGGAGAGGTGGGTTTGGGGATATGGTGAGAGGTGGGGTTGGGGATATGGGGAGAGGTGGGGTTTGGGGAGATGGGGAGAGGTGGGGTTGGGGATATGGGGAGAGGTGGGGTTGGGGGAGATGGGGAGAGGTGGGGTTGGGGGAGATGGTGTGAGGTGGGGTTGGGGATATGGGGAGAGGTGGAGTTGGGGATATGGGGAGAGGTGGGGTTTGGGGAGATGGGGAGAGGTGGGGTTGGGGATATGGGGAGAGGTGGGGTTGGGGGAGATGGGGAGAGGTGGGGTTGGGGGAGATGGTGTGAGGTGGGGTTGGGGATATGGGGAGAGGTGGAGTTGGGGATATGGGGAGAGGTGGAGTTGGGGATATGGGGAGAGGTGGGGTTGGGGGAGATGGGGAGAGTTCGGGTTGGGGGAGATGGTGTGAGGTGGGGTTGGGGATATGGGGAGAGGTGGGGTTGGGGATATGGGGAGAGGTGGGGTTGGGGGAGATGCGGAGAGGTGGGGTTGGGGATATGGGGAGAGGTGGGGTTGGGGATATGGGGAGAGGTGGGGTTGGGGGAGATGGGGAGAGGTGGGGTTGGGGGAGATGGGGAGAGTTGGAGTTGGGGATATGGGGAGAGGTGGGTTTGGGGGAGATGGGGAGAGGTGGGGTTGGGGGAGATGGGGAGAGGTGGGGTTGGGGGACATGGGGAGAGGTGGGTTTGGGGGAGATGGGAGAGGTGGGGTTGATGGGAGACGGGCAGACAGTGAGTGAGACGGGCAGACGGTGAGGGACATGGGCAGACGGTGAGTGAGACGGGCAGATGGCAAGTGAGACGGGCAGACGGTGAGGGACATGGGCAGATGGTGAGGGACATGGGCTGATGGTGAGGGAGACGGGTAGACGGTGAGTGAGACGGGCAGACGGTGAGTGAGACGGGCAGAGGATGAGTGAGACGGGCAGACGGTGAGGGACATGGGCAGACGGTGAGGGAGACGGGTAGACGGTGAGTGAGACGGGCAGACGGTGAGGGACATGGGCAGACGGTGAGGGAGACGGGCAGACGGTGAGGGACATGGGCAGACGGTGAGGGAGACGGGTAGACGGTGAGTGAGACGGGCAGACGGTGAGGGACATGGGCAGACGGTGAGGGAGATGGGCAGACGGTGAGGGACATGGGCAGACGGTGAGGGAGATGGGCAGACGGTGAGGGACATGGGCAGATGGTGAGGGAGACGGGCAGACGGTGAGTGAGACGGGCAGACGGTGAGGGACATGGGCAGACGGTGAGGGAGATGGGCAGAGGATGAGTGAGACGGGCAGACGGTGAGGGACATGGGCAGATGGTGAGGGAGACGGGCAGACGGTGAGGGACATGGGCAGACGGTGAGGGAGACGGGCAGAGGATGAGTGAGACGGGCAGACGGTGAGGGAGATGGGCAGACGGTGAGGGACATGGGCAGAGGGTGAGGGAGATGGGCAGACGGTGAGGGACATGGGCAGACGGTGAGTGAGACGGGCAGACGGTGAGGGAGACGGGCAGAGGGTGAGGGAGATGGGCAGACGCTGAGGGAGATGTGCAGACGGTGAGTGAGACGGGCAGACGGTGAGGGAGACGGGCAGAGGGTGAGGGAGACGGGCAGAGGGTGAGGGAGATGGGCAGACGGTGAGGGAGATGGGCAGACGGTGAGTGAGACGGGCAGACGGTGAGGGAGACGGGCAGACGGTGAGTGAGACGGGCAGACGGTGAGGGAGACGGGCAGAGGATGAGGGAGATGGGCAGACGGTGAGGGAGACGGGCAGACGGTGAGGGAGACGGGCAGACGGTGAGTGAGACGGGCAGACGGTGAGGGAGACGGGCAGAGGGTGAGGGAGATGGGCAGACGGTGAGGGAGACAGGCAGACTGTGAGGGAGATGGGCAGACGGTGAGGGAGACGGGCAGACTGTGAGGGAGACAGGCAGACTGTGAGGGAGATGGGCAGACGGTGAGGGAGATGGGCAGAGGGTGAGGGAGATGGGCAGACGGTGAGGGCGATGGGCAGAGGGTGAGGGAGATGGGCAGACGGTGAGGGAGACGGGCAGACGGTGAGTGAGACGGGCAGACGGTGAGGGAGACGGGCAGAGGGTGAGGGAGATGGGCAGACGGTGAGGGAGACAGGCAGACTGTGAGGGAGACAGGCAGACTGTGAGGGAGACGGGCAGACTGTGAGGGAGACAGGCAGACTGTGAGGGAGATGGGCAGACGGTGAGGGAGACGGGCAGACGGTGAGGGAGATGGGCAGAGGGTGAGGGAGATGGGCAGACGGTGAGGGAGATGGGCAGAGGGTGAGGGAGATGGGCAGAGGGTGAGGGAGATGGGCAGACGGTGAGTGAGACGGGCAGACGGTGAGGGAGACGGGCAGACGGTGAGGGAGACGGGCAGACGGTGAGGGAGACAGGCAGACTGTGAGGGAGATGGGCAGAGGGTGAGGGAGACAGGCAGACTGTGAGGGAGACGGGCAGAGGGTGAGGGAGATGGGCAGATGGTGAGTGAGACGGGCAGACGGTGAGGGAGACGGGCAGAGGGTGAGGGAGATGGGCAGACGGTGAGGGAGATGGGCAGACGCTGAGGGAGATGGGCAGACGCTGAGGGAGATGGGCAGAGGGTGAGGGAGATGGGCAGAGGGTGAGGGAGATGGGCAGACTGTGAGGGAGATGGGCAGACGGTGAGGGAGACGGGCAGAGGGTGAGGGAGACGGGCAGACGCTGAGGGAGATGGGCAGACGCTGAGGGAGATGGGCAGACGGTGAGGGAGATGGGCAGACGGTGAGGGAGACGGGCAGAGGGTGAGGGAGATGGGCAGACGGTGAGGGAGATGGGCAGAGGGTGAGGGAGACGGGCAGACGCTGAGGGAGATGGGCAGACGGTGAGGGAGATGGGCAGAGGGTGAGGGAGATGGGCAGACGGTGAGGGAGACGGGCAGACGGTGAGTGAGACGGGCAGACGCTGAGGGAGATGGGCAGAGGGTGAGGGAGATGGGCAGACGCTGAGGGAGATGGGCAGACGCTGAGGGAGATGGGCAGACGGTGAGGGAGATGGGCAGACGGTGAGGGAGATGGGCAGACGCTGAGGGAGATGGGCAGACGGTGAGGGAGATGGGCAGACGCTGAGGGAGATGGGCAGACGCTGAGGGAGATGGGCAGAGGGTGAGGGAGATGGGCAGACGGTGAGTGAGACGGGCAGAGGGTGAGGGAGACAGGCAGAGGGTGAGGGAGATGGGCAGAGGGTGAGGGAGACGGGCAGACGGTGAGTGAGACGGGAAGACGGTGAGTGAGACAGGCAGACGCTGAGGGAGATGGGCAGAGGGTGAGTGAGATGGGCAGAGGGTGAGGGAGACGGGCAGAGGGTGAGGGAGATGGGCAGACGGTGAGTGAGACAGGCAGAGGGTGAGGGAGATGGGCAGAGGGTGAGTGAGATGGGCAGAGGGTGAGTGAGATGGGCAGAGGGTGAGGGAGACGGGCAGACGGTGAGGGAGATGGGCAGATGGTGAGTGAGACGGGCAGACGGTGAGGGAGATGGGCAGAGGGTGAGGGAGATGGGCAGACGGTGAGTGAGACGGGCAGATGGTGAGGGAGACGGGCAGACGGTGAGTGAGACGGGCAGACGGTGAGTGAGACGGGCAGACGGTGAGGGAGATGGGCAGAGGGTGAGGGAGATGGGCAGACGGTGAGTGAGACAGGCAGACGGTGAGGGAGATGGGCAGAGGGTGAGGGAGATGGGCAGACGCTGAGGGAGACGGGCAGACGGTGAGTGAGACGGGCAGACGGTGAGTGAGACAGGCAGACGGTGAGGGAGATGGGCAGACGGTGAGTGAGACGGGCAGACGGTGAGGGAGATGGGCAGAGGGTGAGTGAGATGGGCAGAGGGTGAGGGAGACGGGCAGACGGTGAGGGAGATGGGCAGACGCTGAGGGAGACGGGCAGACGGTGAGTGAGACGGGCAGACGGTGAGTGAGACGGGCAGAGGGTGAGGGAGATGGGCAGACACTGAGGGAGATGGGCAGACGGTGAGGGAGATGGGCAGATGGTGAGGGAGATGGGCAGACGGTGAGTGAGACGGGCAGATGGTGAGGGAGACGGGCAGACGGTGAGTGAGACGGGCAGAGGGTGAGGGAGATGGGCAGACGGTGAGTGAGATGGGCAGAGGGTGAGGGAGATGGGCAGAGGGTGAGGGAGATGGGCAGAGGGTGAGGGAGATGGGCAGAGGGTGAGGGAGATGGGCAGACGGTGAGTGAGATGGGCAGAGGGTGAGGGAGATGGGCAGAGGGTGAGGGAGATGGGCAGACGGTGAGGGAGATGGGCAGACGGTGAGTGAGACGGGCAGATGGTGAGGGAGATGGGCAGACGGTGAGTGAGATGGGCAGAGGGTGAGGGAGATGGGCAGAGGGTGAGGGAGATGGGCAGACGGTGAGGGAGATGGGCAGACGGTGAGTGAGATGGGCAGACGCTGAGGGAGATGGGCAGACGCTGAGGGAGATGGGCAGACGGTGAGGGAGACGGGCAGAGGATGAGTGAGACAGGCAGACTGTGAGGGAGATGGGCAGAGGGTGAGGGAGATGGGCAGAGGGTGAGGGAGACGGGCAGACGGTGAGGGAGATGGGCAGAGGGTGAGGGAGATGGGCAGAGGGTGAGGGAGACGGGCAGAGCGTGAGGGAGACGGGCAGAGGGTGAGGGAGATGGGCAGACTGTGAGGGAGATGGGCAGACGGTGAGGGAGATGGGCAGACTGTGAGGGAGATGGGCAGAGGGTGAGGGAGATGGGCAGACTGTGAGGGAGATGGGCAGACGGTGAGGGAGATGGGCAGACGGTGAGGGAGACAGGCAGAGGGTGAGTGAGACGGGCAGAGGGTGAGGGAGATGGGCAGACGCTGAGGGAGATGGGCAGAGGGTGAGGGAGATGGGCAGAGGGTGAGGGAGACGGGCAGACGGTGAGGGAGATGGGCAGAGGGTGAGGGAGATGGGCAGAGGGTGAGGGAGACGGGCAGACGGTGAGGGAGATGGGCAGAGGGTGAGTGAGACGGGCAGACGCTGAGGGAGATGGGCAGACGGTGAGGGAGATGGGCAGACGGTGAGGGAGATGGGCAGAGGGTGAGGGAGATGGGCAGAGGGTGAGGGAGACGGGCAGAGGGTGAGTGAGACGGGCAGAGGGTGAGGGAGATGGGCAGACGCTGAGGGAGATGGGCAGACGGTGAGGGAGATGGACAGACGGTGAGTGAGACGGGCAGAGGGTGAGGGAGATGGGCAGAGGGTGAGGGAGACGGGCAGAGGGTGAGTGAGACGGGCAGAGGGTGAGGGAGATGGGCAGACGCTGAGGGAGATGGGCAGACGGTGAGGGAGATGGACAGACGGTGAGTGAGACGGGCAGAGGGTGAGGGAGACGGGCAGAGGGTGAGGGAGACGGGCAGACGCTGAGGGAGATGGGCAGAGGGTGAGGGAGATGGGCAGAGGGTGAGGGAGATGGGCAGAGGGTGAGGGAGACGGGCAGACGGTGAGTGAGACGGGCAGAGGGTGAGGGAGATGGGCAGACTGTGAGGGAGATGGGCAGACGGTGAGGGAGATGGGCAGACGGTGAGGGAGACGGGCAGACGGTGAGGGAGATGGGCAGAGGGTGAGGGTGATTGGGCAGAGGGTGAGGGACATGGGCAGACGGTGAGTGAGACGGGCAGACGGTGAGGGAGACGGGCAGAGGGTGAGGGAGATGGGCAGACGCTGAGGGAGATGTGCAGACGGTGAGTGAGACGGGCAGACGGTGAGGGAGACGGGCAGAGGGTGAGGGAGACGGGCAGAGGGTGAGGGAGATGGGCAGACGGTGAGGGAGATGGGCAGACGGTGAGTGAGACGGGCAGACGGTGAGGGAGACGGGCAGACGGTGAGTGAGACGGGCAGACGGTGAGGGAGACGGGCAGAGGATGAGGGAGATGGGCAGACGGTGAGGGAGACGGGCAGACGGTGAGGGAGACGGGCAGACGGTGAGTGAGACGGGCAGACGGTGAGGGAGACGGGCAGAGGGTGAGGGAGATGGGCAGACGGTGAGGGAGACAGGCAGACTGTGAGGGAGATGGGCAGACGGTGAGGGAGACGGGCAGACTGTGAGGGAGACAGGCAGACTGTGAGGGAGATGGGCAGACGGTGAGGGAGATGGGCAGAGGGTGAGGGAGATGGGCAGACGGTGAGGGCGATGGGCAGAGGGTGAGGGAGATGGGCAGACGGTGAGGGAGACGGGCAGACGGTGAGTGAGACGGGCAGACGGTGAGGGAGACGGGCAGAGGGTGAGGGAGATGGGCAGACGGTGAGGGAGACAGGCAGACTGTGAGGGAGACAGGCAGACTGTGAGGGAGACGGGCAGACTGTGAGGGAGACAGGCAGACTGTGAGGGAGATGGGCAGACGGTGAGGGAGACGGGCAGACGGTGAGGGAGATGGGCAGAGGGTGAGGGAGATGGGCAGACGGTGAGGGAGATGGGCAGAGGGTGAGGGAGATGGGCAGAGGGTGAGGGAGATGGGCAGACGGTGAGTGAGACGGGCAGACGGTGAGGGAGACGGGCAGACGGTGAGGGAGACGGGCAGACGGTGAGGGAGACAGGCAGACTGTGAGGGAGATGGGCAGAGGGTGAGGGAGACAGGCAGACTGTGAGGGAGACGGGCAGAGGGTGAGGGAGATGGGCAGATGGTGAGTGAGACGGGCAGACGGTGAGGGAGACGGGCAGAGGGTGAGGGAGATGGGCAGACGGTGAGGGAGATGGGCAGACGCTGAGGGAGATGGGCAGACGCTGAGGGAGATGGGCAGAGGGTGAGGGAGATGGGCAGAGGGTGAGGGAGATGGGCAGACTGTGAGGGAGATGGGCAGACGGTGAGGGAGACGGGCAGAGGGTGAGGGAGACGGGCAGACGCTGAGGGAGATGGGCAGACGCTGAGGGAGATGGGCAGACGGTGAGGGAGATGGGCAGACGGTGAGGGAGACGGGCAGAGGGTGAGGGAGATGGGCAGACGGTGAGGGAGATGGGCAGAGGGTGAGGGAGACGGGCAGACGCTGAGGGAGATGGGCAGACGGTGAGGGAGATGGGCAGAGGGTGAGGGAGATGGGCAGACGGTGAGGGAGACGGGCAGACGGTGAGTGAGACGGGCAGACGCTGAGGGAGATGGGCAGAGGGTGAGGGAGATGGGCAGACGCTGAGGGAGACGGGCAGACGCTGAGGGAGATGGGCAGACGGTGAGGGAGATGGGCAGACGGTGAGGGAGATGGGCAGACGCTGAGGGAGATGGGCAGACGGTGAGGGAGATGGGCAGACGCTGAGGGAGATGGGCAGACGCTGAGGGAGATGGGCAGAGGGTGAGGGAGATGGGCAGACGGTGAGTGAGACGGGCAGAGGGTGAGGGAGACAGGCAGAGGGTGAGGGAGATGGGCAGAGGGTGAGGGAGACGGGCAGACGGTGAGTGAGACGGGAAGACGGTGAGTGAGACAGGCAGACGCTGAGGGAGATGGGCAGAGGGTGAGTGAGATGGGCAGAGGGTGAGGGAGACGGGCAGAGGGTGAGGGAGATGGGCAGACGGTGAGTGAGACAGGCAGAGGGTGAGGGAGATGGGCAGAGGGTGAGTGAGATGGGCAGAGGGTGAGTGAGATGGGCAGAGGGTGAGGGAGACGGGCAGACGGTGAGGGAGATGGGCAGATGGTGAGTGAGACGGGCAGACGGTGAGGGAGATGGGCAGAGGGTGAGGGAGATGGGCAGACGGTGAGTGAGACGGGCAGATGGTGAGGGAGACGGGCAGACGGTGAGTGAGACGGGCAGACGGTGAGTGAGACGGGCAGACGGTGAGGGAGATGGGCAGAGGGTGAGGGAGATGGGCAGACGGTGAGTGAGACAGGCAGACGGTGAGGGAGATGGGCAGAGGGTGAGGGAGATGGGCAGACGCTGAGGGAGACGGGCAGACGGTGAGTGAGACGGGCAGACGGTGAGTGAGACAGGCAGACGGTGAGGGAGATGGGCAGACGGTGAGTGAGACGGGCAGACGGTGAGGGAGATGGGCAGAGGGTGAGTGAGATGGGCAGAGGGTGAGGGAGACGGGCAGACGGTGAGGGAGATGGGCAGACGCTGAGGGAGACGGGCAGACGGTGAGTGAGACGGGCAGACGGTGAGTGAGACGGGCAGAGGGTGAGGGAGATGGGCAGACACTGAGGGAGATGGGCAGACGGTGAGGGAGATGGGCAGATGGTGAGGGAGATGGGCAGACGGTGAGTGAGACGGGCAGATGGTGAGGGAGACGGGCAGACGGTGAGTGAGACGGGCAGAGGGTGAGGGAGATGGGCAGACGGTGAGTGAGATGGGCAGAGGGTGAGGGAGATGGGCAGAGGGTGAGGGAGATGGGCAGAGGGTGAGGGAGATGGGCAGAGGGTGAGGGAGATGGGCAGACGGTGAGTGAGATGGGCAGAGGGTGAGGGAGATGGGCAGAGGGTGAGGGAGATGGGCAGACGGTGAGGGAGATGGGCAGACGGTGAGTGAGACGGGCAGATGGTGAGGGAGATGGGCAGACGGTGAGTGAGATGGGCAGAGGGTGAGGGAGATGGGCAGAGGGTGAGGGAGATGGGCAGACGGTGAGGGAGATGGGCAGACGGTGAGTGAGATGGGCAGACGCTGAGGGAGATGGGCAGACGCTGAGGGAGATGGGCAGACGGTGAGGGAGACGGGCAGAGGATGAGTGAGACAGGCAGACTGTGAGGGAGATGGGCAGAGGGTGAGGGAGATGGGCAGAGGGTGAGGGAGACGGGCAGACGGTGAGGGAGATGGGCAGAGGGTGAGGGAGATGGGCAGAGGGTGAGGGAGACGGGCAGAGCGTGAGGGAGACGGGCAGAGGGTGAGGGAGATGGGCAGACGGTGAGGGAGACGGGCAGAGGGTGAGGGAGATGGGCAGACTGTGAGGGAGATGGACAGACGGTGAGGGAGATGGGCAGACTGTGAGGGAGATGGGCAGAGGGTGAGGGAGATGGGCAGACTGTGAGGGAGATGGGCAGACGGTGAGGGAGATGGGCAGACGGTGAGGGAGACAGGCAGAGGGTGAGTGAGACGGGCAGAGGGTGAGGGAGATGGGCAGACGCTGAGGGAGATGGGCAGAGGGTGAGGGAGATGGGCAGAGGGTGAGGGAGACGGGCAGACGGTGAGGGAGATGGGCAGAGGGTGAGGGAGATGGGCAGAGGGTGAGGGAGACGGGCAGACCGTGAGGGAGATGGGCAGAGGGTGAGTGAGACGGGCAGACGCTGAGGGAGATGGGCAGACGGTGAGGGAGATGGGCAGACGGTGAGGGAGATGGGCAGAGGGTGAGGGAGATGGGCAGAGGGTGAGGGAGACGGGCAGAGGGTGAGTGAGACGGGCAGAGGGTGAGGGAGATGGGCAGACGCTGAGGGAGATGGGCAGACGGTGAGGGAGATGGACAGACGGTGAGTGAGACGGGCAGAGGGTGAGGGAGACGGGCAGAGGGTGAGGGAGACGGGCAGACGCTGAGGGAGATGGGCAGAGGGTGAGGGAGATGGGCAGAGGGTGAGGGAGATGGGCAGAGGGTGAGGGAGACGGGCAGACGGTGAGTGAGACGGGCAGAGGGTGAGGGAGATGGGCAGACTGTGAGGGAGATGGGCAGACGGTGAGGGAGATGGGCAGACGGTGAGGGAGACGGGCAGACGGTGAGGGAGATGGGCAGAGGGTGAGGGTGATTGGGCAGAGGGTGAGGGAAATGGGCAGACGGTGAGGGAGACGGGCAGACGGTGAGGGAGATGGGCAGAGGGTGAGGGAGACGGGCAGACGCTGAGGGAGATGGGCAGAGGGTGAGGGAGATGGGCAGAGGGTGAGGGAGATGGGCAGAGGGTGAGGGAGACGGGCAGAGGGTGAGGGAGACTCTGCTCCCTGAGCCACAGCGTGTCATTTACATTGTGTGAATTGTGACCTTTGCCAGGCCGAAGCCCGATTCTCCGGACCGATGTACGGCCGGCTTCGATGCCGTGGCCAATATCCGAGGAGAGGCCTTCTTCTTCAAAGGTAAGAGTATGTGGGGGGGGGAGGGAGAAAGGGGGGACCCTGGCCCCTCGATCACTCAGTGTGTGAGGGGGGACCCTGACCCCTCGATCACTCAGTGTGTGAGGGGGGACCCTGACCCCTCGATCACTCAGTGTGTGAGGGGGGGACCCTACCCCTCGATCACTCAGTGTGTGAGGGTGGACCCTACCCCTCGATCACTCAGTGTGTTGAGGGGGGACCCTGACCCCTCGATCACTCAGTGTGTTGAGGGGGGACCCTGACCCCTCGATCACTCAGTGTGTGAGGGGGGGACCCTACCCCTCGATCACTCAGTGTGTGAGGGTGGACCCTACCCCTCGATCACTCAGTGTGTTGGGGAGGGACCCTGACCCCTCGATCACTCAGTGTGTTGGGGGGGGACCCTGACCCCTCGATCACTCAGTGTGTTGGGGAGGGACCCTGACCCCTCGATCACTCAGTGTGTTGGGGAGGGACCCTGACCCCTCGATCACTCAGTGTGTTGGGGAGGGACCCTGACCCCTCGATCACTCA
Source organism: Pristiophorus japonicus (assembly GCF_044704955.1). Lineage (NCBI taxonomy): Eukaryota > Metazoa > Chordata > Chondrichthyes > Pristiophoridae > Pristiophorus > Pristiophorus japonicus. The sequence goes on along the minus strand of NW_027252668.1, from coordinate 2,034,169 downwards.
GTGTGTGAGGGGAGGGGGACCCTGACCCCTCGATCACTCAGTGTGTTGGGGAGGGACCCTGACCCCTCGATCACTCAGTGTGTTGGGGGGGGGACCCTGACCCCTCGATCACTCAGTGTGTTGGGGGGGGGACCCCGACCCCTCGATCACTCAGTGTGTGAGGGGAGGGACCCTGACCCCTCGATCACTCAGTGTGTGAGGGGAGGGACCCTGACACCTCGATCACTCAGTGTGTGAGGGGGGAGGACCCTGACCCCTCGATCACTCAGTGTGTTGGGGGGGGACCCTGACCCCTCGATCACTCAGTGTGTTGGGGGAGGGGACCCTGACCCCTCGATCACTCAGTGTGTTGGGGGGAGACCCTGACCCCTCGATCACTCAGTGTGTTGGGGGGGGACCCTGACCCCTCGATCACTCAGTGTGTTGGGGAGGGGACCCTGACCCCTCGATCACTCAGTGTGTTGGGGAGGGGGACCCTGACCCCTCGATCACTCAGTGTGTTGGGGAGGGACCCTGACGCCTCGATCACTCAGTGTGTTGGGGGTGGACTCTGACCCCTCGATCACTCAGTGTGTGAGGGGGAGGGACCCTGACCCCTCCATCACTCAGTGTGTGAGGGGAGGGGACCCTGACCCCTCGATCACTCAGTGTGTTGGGGAGGGACCCTGACCCCTCCATCACTCAGTGTGTGAGGGGGGAGGACCCTGACCCCTCGATCACTCAGTGTGTTGGGGGGGGACCCTGACCCCTCGATCACTCAGTGTGTTGGGGGGGGACCCTGACCCCTCGATCACTCAGTGTGTGAGGGGGGAGGACCCTGACCCCTCGATCACTCAGTGTGTGAGGGGAGGGGGACCCTGACCCCTCGATCACTCAGTGTGTGAGGGGGGGGGGACCCTGACCCCTCGATCACTCAGTGTGTGAGGGGGGAGGACCCTGACCCCTCGATCACTCAATGTGTGAGGGGAGGGGGACCCTGACCCCTCGATCACTCAGTGTGTGAGGGGAGGGGGACCCTGACCCCTCGATCACTCAGTGTGTTGGGGGGGGACCCTGACCCCTCCATCACTCAGTGTGTGAGGGGAGGGGGACCCTGACCCCTCGATCACTCAGTGTGTTGGGGGGGGGAACCCTGACCCCTCGATCACTCAGTGTGTTGGGGAGGGACCCTGACCCCTCGATCACTCAGTGTGTGAGGGGGGACCCTGACCCCTCGATCACTCAGTGTGTGAGGGGGGACCCTGACCCCTCGATCACTCAGTGTGTGAGGGGGGGGACCCTGACCCCTCGATCACTCAGTGTGTGAGGGGGGACCCTGACCCCTCGATCACTCAGTGTGTTGGGGGAGGGACCCTGACCCCTCGATCACTCAGTGTGTGAGGGGGGACCCTGACCCCTCGATCACTCAGTGTGTGAGGGGGGACCCTGACCCCTCGATCACTCAGTGTGTGAGGGGGGGACCCTGACCCCTCGATCACTCAGTGTGTGAGGGGGGACCCTGACCCCTCGATCACTCAGTGTGTGAGGGGGGAGGACCATGACCCCTCGATCACTCAGTGTGTTGGGGGGGGGGACCCTGACCCCTCGATCACTCAGTGTGTGAGGGGGGACCCTGGCCCCTCGATCACTCAGTGTGTGAGGGGGGACCCTGACCCCTCGATCACTCAGTGTGTTGGGGGGGGACCCTGACCCCTCGATCACTCAGTGTATGAGGGGGGGGACCCTGACCCCTCGATCACTCAGTGTATGAGGGGGGGGACCCTGACCCCTCGATCACTCAGTGTGTGAGGGGAGGGGGACCCTGACCCCTCGATCACTCAGTGTGTGAGGGGGGGACCCTGACCCCTCGATCACTCAGTGTGTGAGGGGGGACCCTGACCCCTCGATCACTCAGTGTATGAGGGGGGGGACCCTGACCCCTCGATCACTCAGTGTGTGAGGGGAGGGGGACCCTGACCCCTCGATCACTCAGTGTGTGAGGGGGGGACCCTGACCCCTCGATCACTCAGTGTGTTGGGGGGGGGACCCTGACCCCTCGATCACTCAGTGTGTGAGGGGGGGAGGACCCTGACCCCTCGATCACTCAGTGTGTGAGGGGGGGGACCCTGACCCCTCGATCACTCAGTGTGTGAGGGGAGGGGGACCCTGGCCCCTCGATCACTCAGTGTGTGAGGGGGGACCCTGACCCCTCGATCACTCAGTGTGTGAGGGGGGACCCTGACCCCTCGATCACTCAGTGTGTTGGGCGGGGGTCCCTGACCCCTCGATCACTCAGTGTGTTGGGGAGGGACCCTGACCCCTCGATCACTCAGTGTGTGAGGGGAGGGGGACCCTGACCCCTCGATCACTCAGTGTGTTGGGGGGGGACCCTGACCCCTCGATCACTCAGTGTGTGAGGGGGGACCCTGACCCCTCGATCACTCAGTGTGTGAGGGGGGACCCTGACCCCTCGATCACTCAGTGTGTTGGGGGGGACCCTGACCCCTCGATCACTCAGTGTGTTGGGGGGGGACCCTGACCCCTCGATCACTCAGTGTGTGAGGGGGGACCCTACCCCTCGATCACTCAGTGTGTTGGGGAGGGACCCTGACCCCTCGATCACTCAGTGTGTTGGGGGGGGACCCTGACCCCTCGATCACTCAGTGTGTGAGGGGGGACCCTACCCCTCGATCACTCAGTGTGTTGGGGAGGGACCCTGACCCCTCGATCACTCAGTGTGTTGGGGGGGGACACTGACCCCTCGATCACTCAGTGTGTGAGGGGGGAGGACCCTGACCCCTCGATCACTCAGTGTGTGAGGGGGGGGACACTGACCCCTCGATCACTCAGTGTGTGAGGGGGGAGGACCCTGACCCCTCGATCACTCAGTGTGTGAGGGGGGATCCTGGCCCCTCGATCACTCAGTGTGTGAGGGGGGACCCTGACCCCTCGATCACTCAGTGTGTTGGGGGGGACCCTGACCCCTCGATCACTCAGTGTGTGAGGGGGGACCCTGACCCCTCGATCACTCAGTGTGTTGCGGGGGGGACCCTGACCCCTCGATCACTCAGTGCGTGAGGGGAGGGGGACCCTGACCCCTCGATCACTCAGTGTGTTGGGGGGGGACCCTGACCCCTCGATCACTCAGTGTGTGAGGGGGGACCCTGACCCCTCGATCACTCAGTGCGTGAGGGGAGGGGGACCCTGACCCCTCGATCACTCAGTGTGTTGGGGGAGGACCCTGACGCCTCGATCACTCAGTGTGTTGAGGGGGGGACCCTGACCCCTCCATCACTCAGTGTGTGAGGGGAGGGGGACCCTGACCCCTCGATCACTCAGTGTGTTGGGGGGGGGGGACCCTGACCCCTCGATCACTCAGTGTGTGAGGGGGGGGGACCCTGACCCCACGATCACTCAGTGTGTTGGGGGGGGGGGACCCTGACCCCTCGATCACTCAGTGTGTTGGGGGGGGGGGACCCTGACCCCTCGATCACTCAGTGTGTTGGGGGGGGGGGACCCTGACCCCTCGATCACTCAGTGTGTGAGGGGGGGGGACCCTGACCCCTCGATCACTCAGTGTGTGAGGGGGGGGGACCCTGACCCCTCGATCACTCAGTGTGTGAGGGGAGGGACCCTGACCCCTCGATCACTCAGTGTGTTGGGGGGGGGGACCCTGACCCCTCGATCACTCAGTGTGTGAGGGAGGGACCCTGACCCCTCGATCACTCAGTGTGTTGGGGGGGGGGACCCTGACCCCTCGATCACTCAGTGTGTGAGGGGAGGGACCCTGACCCCTCGATCACTCAGTGTGTGAGGGGAGGGGACCCTGACCCTTCGATCACTCAGTGTGTGAGGGGGGGGACCCTGACCCCTCGATCACTCAGTGTGTTGGGGAGGGACCCTGACCCCTCGATCACTCAGTGTGTGAGGGGGGACCCTGACCCCTCGATCACTCAGTGTGTGAGGGGGGGGCCCTGACCCCTCGATCACTCAGTGTGTTGAGGGGGGGACCCTGACCCCTCGATCACTCAGTGTGTGAGGGGAGGGACCCTGACCCCTCGATCACTCAGTGTGTTGGGGGGGGGGACCCTGACCCCTCGATCACTCAGTGTGTGAGGGGAGGAACCCTGACCCCTCGATCACTCAGTGTGTTGGGGGGGGGGGACCCTGACCCCTCGATCACTCAGTGTGTTGGGGGAGGGGACCCTGACCCCTCAATCACTCAGTGTGTGAGGGGAGGGGGACCCTGACCCCACGATCACTCAGTGTGTTGGGGAGGGACCCTGACCCCTCGATCACTCAGTGTGTTGAGGGGGGGGACCCTGACCCCTCGATCACTCAGTGTGTGAGGGGAGGGGACCCTGACCCCTCAATCACTCAGTGTGTGAGGGGGGACCCTGACCCCTCGATCACTCAGTGTGTTGGGGAGGGGGACCCTGACCCCTCGATCACTCAGTGTGTTGGGGGAGAGGACCCTGACCCCTCGATCACTCAGTGTGTGAGGGGGGGGACCCTGACCCCTCGATCACTCAGTGTGTGAGGGGGGGGACCCTGACCCCTCGATCACTCAGTGTGTTGGGTGGAGGACCCTGACCCCTCGATCACTCAGTGTGTTGGGGAGGGGGACCCTGACCCCTCGATCACTCAGTGTGTGAGGGGGGGGGGGACACTGACCCCTCGATCACTCAGTGTGTGTGGGGGGGGGACCCTGACCCCTCGATCACTCAGTGTGTGAGGGGGGAGGGGAGGGTGGGGTCGGAGGGAAGGGGTCAGGTAGACTGAGTGCCAATTAGGAGTGGCAGCGTCGCTCTGTATTGGAATGAGGGTTTCCAAATCCCCTGGGTGCTGTGACACCTGATCTCGTGACGCCCGATTATGTGACACTCGACCTGCCCAGGGAGTGTTTGATGGGACAGTGCAGAGGGAGCTTTACTCTGTATCTAACCCTGTGCTGTACCTGCCCTGGGAGTGTTTGATGGGACAGTGCAGAGGGAGCTTTACTCTGTATCTAACCCCGTGCTGTACCTGTCCTGGGAGTGTTTGATGGGACAGTGCAGAGGGAGATTTACTCTGTATCTAACCCCCTGTACCTGCCCCGGGAGTGTTTGATGGGACAGTGTAGAGGGAGCTTTACTCTGTATCTAACCCTGTGCTGTACCTGCCCTGGGAGTGTTTGATGGGACAGTGTAGAGGGAGCTTTACTCTGTATCTAACCCTGTGCTGTACCTGCCCTGGGAGTGTTTGATGGGACAGTGCAGAGGGAGCTTTACTCTGTATCTAACCCCCTGTACCTGCCCTGGGAGTGTTTGATGGGACAGTGTAGAGGGAGCTTTACTCTGTATCTAACCCGTGCTGTACCTGTCCTGGGAGTGTTTGATGGGACAGTGTAGAGGGAGCTTTACTCTGTATCTAACCCGTGCTGTACCTGCCCTGGGAGTGTGTGATGGGACAGTGTAGAGGGAGCTTTACTCTGTATCTAACCCGTGCTGTACCTGCCCTGGGAGTGTTTGATGGGTCAGTGTAGAGGGAGCTTTACTCTGTATCTAACCCGTGCTGTACCTGCCCTGGGAGTGTTTGATGGGACAGTGTAGAGGGAGCTTTACTCTGTATCTAACCCGTGCTGTACCTGCCCTGGGAGTGTGTGATGGGTCAGTGTAGAGGGAGCTTTACTCTGTATCTAACCCCCTGTACCTGCCCTGGGAGTGTTTGATGGGACAGTGTAGAGGGAGCTTTACTCTGTATCTAACCCCCATGGTGTTGTTCTACAACAGATCATTTCTTCTGGCGAATGCAGCGAGCGGGGAATCTGGTGTCTTTGAACGCCGCGCAGATCAACCATTTCTGGCAAGGGTTACCCGCAGATCTGAAGAAGATCGACAGTGTTTACGAGCGATTGACTGACAACAAGATTGTCTTCTTCATCGGTGAGGAGTTTGAGCAGAGCGCGGACTTCCCCACTGTCCGCCCCCCCCCACCCCCCACCCCCGTCCCCCCCGACACACACACAGAGCAGGAAAGGCCCAAACTCCATCCCCGGCCTAGTGCTGAGTTAGCCTGATCTCACACCCGGTGTGGGACTGAGCCCCTCACACACACACACACACAGAGCAGGAAAGGTCCAGTGTCCATCCCCGGCCTAGTGCTGAGTTAGCCTGATCTCACACCCGGTGTGGGACTGAGCCCCTCACACACACACACACAGAGCAGGAAAGGCCCAAACTCCATCCCCGGCCTAGTGCTGAGTTAGCCTGATCTCACACCCGGTGTGGGACTGAGCCCCTCACACACACACACACACACACACAGAGCAGGAAAGGCCCAAACTCCATCCCCGGCCTAGTGCTGAGTTAGCCTGATCTCACACCCGGTGTGGGACTGAGCCCCTCACACACACACACACAGAGCAGGAAAGGTCCAGTGTCCATCCCCGGCCTAGTGCTGAGTTAGCCTGATCTCACACCCGGTGTGGGACTGAGCCCCTCACACACACACACACACAGAGCAGGAAAGGTCCAGTGTCCATCCCCGGCCTAGTGCTGAGTTAGCCTGATCTCACACCCGGTGTGGGACTGAGCCCCTCACACACACACACACAGAGCAGGAAAGGCCCAAACTCCATCCCCGGCCTAGTGCTGAGTTAGCCTGATCTCACACCCGGTGTGGGACTGAGCCCCTCACACACACACACACACACACAGAGCAGGAAAGGCCCAAACTCCATCCCCGGCCTAGTGCTGAGTTAGTCTGATCTCACACCCGGTGTGGGACTGAGCCCCTCACACACACACACACAGAGCAGGAAAGGTCCAGTGTCCATCCCCGGCCTAGTGCTGAGTTAGCCTGATCTCACACCCGGTGTGGGACTGAGCCCCTCACACACACACACACACAGAGCAGGAAAGGTCCAGTGTCCATCCCCGGCCCAGTGCTGAGTTAGCCTGATCTCACACCCGGTGTGGGACTGAGCCCCTCACACACACACACACACAGAGCAGGAAAGGTCCAGTGTCCATCGCCGGCCTTGGGTCAGGCCACTAGGCTCCCTCACCAGCAGCCCCCCACCCCCCCCGTCACACACTCCATTGGCCCGCTTGACGGAGAGGGTTCGATGGGCCAAATGGCATGGTGACAGCTCTGCGTCCCATGGCCTGGTACCTGCCCAGATCGAGCAAGGGGAGATGGGCCCCTGACCATCAGCTGATACATCACCCCAGACCTGCCCGACACTGACTCTATTGCGTATCCTCTCTCCCTCCCTCCCTCCAGGGAACCGTTACTGGGTGTTCACAGACACCCAAGTGGAGCAAGGCTACCCGCAGTACATCAGTAACTTTGGCCTCTCTGTGCCAAGTATTGACGCAGCCTTCCTCTGGGCCCACAACGGGAAGACCTACTTCTTCAAGGGCGACAAGTTCTGGCGATACGACGAGCAACAGAGGAAGATGGACACGGGCTACCCCAAGAAAGTGAGCCTGTGGAAGGGCATTCCCCCTGATCTGGACGATATCATGGGCTGGAATGACGGTAAGTGTGTGTGAGTGTGTGTGTGTTAGTGAGTACACCCGTGTGTGAGATTGAATGATTGCCAGTGAGTGAGTGTGTGGGTGCTTGTGTGTTGTGTGTGAGAGTCTGTGTGAGAGTGCGTGTGTGTGTGTGGGTGTGAGTGTGAGTGTGAGAGAGAGAGAGAGAGAGAGAGAGAATGTGTGTGTGTGTGTGGGTGTGAGTGTGAGTGTAAGAGAGAGAGAGAGAGAGAGAGAGAATGTGTGTGTGTATGGGTGTGTGTGTATTGGTATGAATGTGTGGGTGTGAGTGTGTGTGTGTACGTGGGTGTGAGTTTGTGTGTGAAGGTGTGTGTGAGTGAGTGTGTGTGTATGTGTGTGTGTGTGCGTGTGTGTGTGTGTATATATGTGTGTGTGTGTATGTGTGTGTGTGAGTGTGTATATGTGTGTGTGTGTGTGTATATGTGTGTGTGTGAGTGTGTATATGTGTGTGTGTATATGTGTGTGTGTGAGTGTGTATATGTGTGTGTGAGTGTGTATATGTGTGTGTGTGAGTGTGTATATGTGTGTGTGAGTGTGTATATGTGTGTGTGTGAGTGTGTATATGTGTGTGTGAGTGTGTATATGTGTGTGTGTGAGTGTGTATATGTGTGTGTGTGAGTGTGTATATGTGTGTGTGAGTGTGTATATGTGTGTGTGTGAGTGTGTATATGTGTGTGTGAGTGTGTATATGTGTGTGTGTGTGTGTATATGTGTGTGTGAGTGTGTATATGTGTGTGTGTGTGTGTATATATATGTGTGTGTGTGTGTATGTGTGTGTGTGAGTGTGTATATGTGTGTGTGTGTGTATATGTGTGTGTGAGTGTGTATATGTGTGTGTGTGAGTGTGTATATGTGTGTGTGTCAAAGTGTGACAGCTGGAGTGTGACATCTAGTGTATGGCACCTTATGCGAACTTGATGTGACGGCTTGAAATTGTGCAAAGGGCGTTTGAGGTTAAAATGGCGGGTTCTGTCCGTGGTGTGGGGAGGTGCGGGTCAGAGGAGCGGGCCTCCCGGTGGGAGGTGGGAGTTTGTTTGGGGTAGCAGCCGATCCCACTGGATATGCCCCCCCTCTCACCTCCCCTCCACCCTAATGGCCTCAACTGCAGCGACCTTGGCTATAGGGGCCTCACCAACAACAACAACTTTCATTTATAGCGCGCCTTTAATGTAGTAAAACATCCCAAGGTGCTTAACAGCAGTGTTACAAGACAAAACAAATAAATTTTACACCGAGCCACATAAGACATTATGGCAAATGACCAAAAGCTGGGTCAAAGGGGAATGTTTTAAGGAGCGTCTTGTCGGAGGAAAGAGAGGTAGCGAGGCAGGGAGGTTTAGGGAGGGAGTTCCAGAGCTTAGGCCCCAGGCAACAGAAGGCACGGCCACCGATGGTGGAGCGATTATAATCAGGGATGCGCAAGGGGGCAGAATTAGAGGAGCGCAGATATCTCGGGGGGTTGTGGGACTGGAAGAGATTACAGAGATAGGGAAGGGCGAGGGCCATGGAGGGATGTGTAAACAAGGGGGAATATTTTGAAATCGAGACGTTGCTTAACTGGGAGCCAATGTAGGTCAGCGAGCACAGGGGGTGATGGGTGAGTGGGACTTGATGCAAGTTAGGAGACGAGTTTTGGATCACCTCTAATTTACGTAGGGTAGTATGTGGGAGGCCAGCCAGGAGTGTGTTGGAATAGTCAAGTCTGGAGCTAACAAAGGCATGGATGAGGGTTTCAGCAGCGGATGAGCCGAGGCAGGGACGGAGACGGGCGATGTTACGGAGGTGGAAATAGGCAGTTTTACTTATGCTGCGGATATGTGGCCGGAAGCTCATTTCATGATCAAATATGACATCAAGGTTGTGAACAGTGTGGTTCAGCCTCAGATAGATGCTAGGGAGAGGGGGCGGTGACCATCTGGTTCTGCACCTGGCTCCCAGGGAGTGCGGCCTATCAAATATCTCCAGACCGTGGCCTTAGGAAAGTCTAAGGAGCACCCCTCATCTGTACCTTTCCTCACCTCCAGACTCGACTACTCCAAGGTTCTCCTGGCCAGCCTCCCACCTTCCATCCTCCGTAAACCTGAACTCATCCAAAACCTGCTGCCCCGTGTCCTAACTCGCACCGAGTCTCGCTCACCCATCACCCCCAGTACTCACTGACTCATCACCCCTTGTGCTCACTGACCCATCACCCCCTGTACTGACCCATCACCCCCTGTGCTGACCCATCACCCCCTGTGCTCACTGACCCATCACCCCCTGTACTGACCCATCGCCCCCTGTGCTCACTGACCCATCACCCCCTGTACTGACCCATCGCCCCCTGTGCTCACTGACCCATCGCCCCCTGTGCTCACTCACCCATCACCCCCAGTACTCACTGACTCATCACCCCTTGTGCTCACTGACCCATCACCCCCTGTACTGACCCATCACCCCCTGTGCTGACCCATCGCCCCCTGTGCTCACTGACCCATCACCCCCTGTACTGACCCATCGCCCCCTGTGCTCACTGACCCATCACCCCCTGTGCTCACTGACCCATCACCCCCCTGTACTGACCCATCACCCCCTGTGCTCACTGACCCATCACCCCCTGTACTGACTCATCACCCCCTGTGCTCACTGACCCATCACCCCCTGTACTGACCCATCGCCCCCTGTGCTCACTGACCCATCACCCCCTGTGCTCACTGACCCATCACCCCCTGTACTGACTCATCACCCCCTGTGCTCACTGACCCATCACCCCCTGTACTGACCCATCACCCCCTGTGCTCACTGACCCATCACCCCATGTACTGACCCATCACCCCCTGTGCTCACTGACCCATCGCCCCCTGTGCTCACTGACCCATCACCCCCTGTACTGACCCATCACCCCCTGTGCTCACTGACCCATCACCCCCCTGTGCTCACTGACCCATCGCCCCCTGTGCTCACTCACCCATCACCCCCTGTGCTCACTGACTCATCACCCCCTGTGCTCACTGACCCATCATCCCCTGTACTGACCCATCGCCCCCTGTGCTCACTGACCCATCACCCCCTGTGCTCACTGACCCATCACCCCCTGTACTGACCCATCACCCCCTGTGCTCACTGACCCATCGCCCCCTGTGCTCACTCACCCATCACCCCCAGTACTCACTGACTCATCACCCCTTGTGCTCACTGACCCATCACCCCCTGTACTGACCCATCACCCCCTGTGCTGACCCATCACCCCCTGTGCTCACTGACCCATCACCCCCTGTACTGACCCATCGCCCTCTGTGCTCACTGACCCATCACCCCCTGTGCTCACTGACCCATCACCCCCTGTGCTCACTGACCCATCACCCCCTGTACTCACTGACCCATCACCCCCTGTACTGAACCATCGCCCTCTGTGCTCACTGACCCATCACCCCCCCTGTGCTCACTGACCCATCACCCTCTGTGCTCACTCACCCATCACCCCCTGTACTGACCCATCACCCCCTGTGCTCACTGACCCATCACTCCCTGTACTGACCCATCACCCCCTGTGCTCACTGACCCATCACCCGCTGTGCTCACTGACCCATCGCCCCCTGTGCTCTCACTGACCCATCACCCCCTGTGCTCACTGACCCATCACCCCCCCTGTGCTCACTGACCCATCGCCCCCTGTGCTCACTGACCCATCGCCCCCTGTGCTCACTGATCCATCACCCCCTGTGCTCACTGACCCATCACCCCCTGTGCTCACTGACCCATCACCCCCTGTGCTCACTGACTCATCACCCCCTGTGCTCACTGACCCATCACCCCCTGTGCTCACTGACCCATCACCCCCTGTGCTCACTGACCCATCACCCCCTGTGCTCACTGACTCATCACCCGCTGTGCTCACTGACCCATCACCCCCTGTGCTCACTGACCCATCACCCCCTGTGCTCACTGACCCATCGCCCCCTGTGCTCACTGACCCATCACCCCCCTGTGCTCACTGACCCATCGCCCCCTGTGCTCACTGACCCATCACCACCTGTGCTCACTGACCCATCACCCCCTGTGCTCACTGACCCATCACCCCCTGTACTGACCCATCACCCCCTGTGCTCACTGACCCATCACCCACTGTGCTCACTGACCCATCACCCGCTGTGCTCACTGACCCATCACCCCCTGTGCTCACTGACCCATCACCCCCTGTGCTCACTGACCCATCACCCCCTGTACTCACTGACCCATCACCCCCTGTGCTCACTGACCCATCACCCCCTGTGCTCACTGACCCATCACCCCCCTGTGCTCACTGACCCGTCACCCCCCTGTGCTCACTGACCCATCACCCCCCTGTGCTCACTGACCCATCACCCCCCTGTGCTCACTGACCCATCACCCCCTGTGCTCACTGACCCATCACCCCCCTGTGCTCACTCACCCATCACCCCCTGTACTCACTGATCCATCACCCCCTGTGCTCACTGACCCATCACCCCCCTGTGCTCACTGACCCATCACCCCCTGTGCTCACTGACCCATCACCCCCTGTGCTCACTGACCCATCACCCCCTGTGCTCACTGACCCATCGCCCCCTGTACTGACCCATCACCCGCTGTGCTCACTGACCCATCGCCCCCCTGTGCTCACTGACCCATCACCCCCCTGTGCTCACTGACCCATCACCCCCTGTGCTCACTGGATCCTGGTCCGGCAACGCATCGATTTCAAAATTCTCATCCTTCTTTTCAAATCCCTCCATGGCCTCCTCTGTATCTCTGTAATCTTCTCCAGCCCCTACTCCACTCCCTATCTCTGTAATCTTCTCCAGCCCCTACTCCACTCCCTATCTCTGTAATCTTCTCCAGCCCCTACTCCACTCCCTATCTCTGTAATCTTCTCCAGCCCCTACACCCCTCCCTATCTCTGTAATCTTCTCCAGCCCCTACACCCCTCCCTATCTCTGTAATCTTCTCCATCCCCTACACCCCTCCCTATCTCTGTAATCTTCTCCATCCCCTACACCCCTCCCTATCTCTGTAACCTCCTCCAAATCCTACAACCCTCCCTAACTCTGCAACCTCCTCCAGCCCTTACATCCCTCCCTATTTCTGTAATCTCCTCTAGTCCCTACAACTCCTCCCTATCTCTGTAACCTCCGCCTCCCTATCACTGTAACGTACTCCAGCCCCTACAACCCTCCCTATCTCTGTAATCTCCTCCAAATCCTACAACCCTCCCTATCTCTGTAACCTCCTCCAGCCCTACAACCTTCCCTATCTCTGTAACCTCCTCCAGTCCCTACACCCCTCCCTATCTCTGTAACCTCCTCCAGCCCTTACATCCCTCTCTATGTGTGTAATCTCCTCCAGTCCCTACACTCCTCCCTATCTCTGTAACCTACTCCAGCCCCTACAACCCTCCCTATCTCTGTAACCTCCTCCAGCCCTACAACCTTCCCTATCTCTGTAACCTCCTCCAGTCCCTACACCCCTCCCTATCTCTGTAACCTCCTCCATCCCTACACCCCTCCCTATCTCTGTAACCTCCTCCAGCCCTACACCCCTCCCTATCTCTGTAATCTCCTCCAGCCCCTACAGCCCTCCCTGTTATGTATAGAAGAACTCTATACTGAGTACTGTGAGCTAAAACTGACGTGACCTTAGTCTCTTTAATACAACTCCAGAGTCTCTAAGCAGCATGGCAGACAACCTTGCACTCCCTTGCACGAGGTGTGCAGGTGACCCTTGGGCCTCCAACAGTTGCGCCCTCTGGTGGCAAGTCTTACACAGTTACAATGTTTACATACATAACATCACTCCTCCTCCCCAAAGTCTTTGATACAAATTATTCACAAGTTGAGACGATTCAGGGCCCTACGCTCCCTGGTTGATCGTCTGAGTTCAAACTCTGGCCTGGGTGAGTTAGTCGGACCATTGCTGCACTGCGGCGTGTCTGGTCTGACAGGACTGTTGGGAATGGTGGGTTCATCCTCTTGATTGACAGCGAGGTTGATTGCTGGTTAGGTGTGTGTTGGTGGATCGATGATGGTGAGGCCCTCCTCAGGTTGTTCCTGGTTGTCGGTGAACCGCAGTTTGGTCTGATCCAAATGCTTTCTGCACATTTGTCCATTCAGTAGTGTGACTATTCCCTTCCTTGGCCAAGGTAGTGCCAGCGACCCATTTAGGATCACGACCGTAATTAAGGACAAACACAGGGTCGTTAACATCAACGTCACGCAATACAGCTGCGCGATAGTGGTACATGTTTTGCCGGTGACGCCGGGTTTTCACATGATCATTTAGATCCGGGTGGACCAGGTAGAGCCTGGTTTTGAGTGCTCTCTTCATTAACAATTGTGCAGGGGGAACCCCAGTGAGCAAATGGGGTCACGTCCGGTAGCTGAGCAGAACCCGAGATAAGCGGGTCTGCAAGGAGCCTTCCGTCACGCATTTCTAGCTCTGCTTGATAGTTTGGACTGCCCATTCCGCTTGACCGTTGGATGTGGGCTTAAACGGGGCAAACCTGACATGCTTGATGACATTGCACGTCATAAACTCGTTGAATTCCGAGCTGGTGAAACATGGTCCATTGTCACTGACAAGGACGTCGGGCAAGCCAAGGGTGGCGAACATAGCCCGGATGCTTTCAATGGCGGTGGATGTGCTGGATGACATGATTACACATTCAATCCATTTAGAGTAAGCGTCGACTACAACTAAAAACATTTTTCCGAGAAAGGAACCAGCAAAATCTATGTGGATCCTGGACCACGGTTTGGAGGGCCATGACCACAGACTCAATGGAGCCTCCCTTGGTGCATTGCTCAATTGTGAGCATTTGTTGCATTGGTGTACTCATGACTCTAAGTCCGAGTCAATGCCGGGCCACCAAACATGCGACCTGGCTATAGCCTTCATCATGACTATGCCTGGGTGGGTATTGTGTAGGTCGCGTATAAACGTTTCCCTGCCTATTTTTGGCAAAACCACGCGATTACCCGATAAGAGACAATCCGACTGGATGGACATTTCATCTTTGCGTCGGTGAAACGGCTTTAAGTTCATCTTGCGTTTTCCCCGGGAATGGCCGACCAGCTCCCATTGGGGACGCAACTTTTTACAAGTGATAGCACAGGATCCTGGCTGGTCCAGGTCCTGATCTGGCGAGCCGTGGCGGGTGACCCCTCGCTCTCAAAAGCATCCATGACCAGAAGCAAGTCTGCGGGCTGCGCCATTTCCACCCTGGTAGTGGGCAGTGGTAGCCGACTGAGGGCATCAGCGCAGTTCTCCGTGCCTGGTCAGTGGCGGATAACATAGCCATAGACGGACAATGTTAGTGCCCATCTTTGGATGCGGGGCGAAGCAGTGGTGTTTATACCTTTGCTTTCTGAAAACAGTGAAATGAGCGGTTTGTGGTCGGTTTCAAGCTCAAACCAATATCCAAATAGGTACTGGTGCATTTTCTTAACCCCGTATACAAATGCTAATGTCTCTTTCTCGACCATACTGTAGGCTCTCTCAGCTTTAGACAGACTTCCGGACATGTATGCAACCGGTTGAAGTTTGCCCGATACATTGGTTTGCAGTAACACACAGCCGGCCCCGTACGAAGATGCATCACAAGCTAGCACTAATCGTTTACACGGGTCATACAGTACAAGTAACTTATTAGAACAAAGTAGCTTTCTGGCCTTCTCTAAGGCTGCCTCTTGAGATTTACCCCAAACCCAGTCATCACCCTTACGTAGCAACATGTGCAACGGTGTCCAGCAAAGTGCTTGACCCGGGTAGAAAGTTACCAAAGTAGTTGAGGAGTCCCAGGAACGAACGCAGCTCCGTCACATGCTGTGGTCTGGGTGCATTCTTGATGGCCTCCGTCTTTGAGTCCGTGGGTCTGATGCCGTCTGCCGCAATCTTTCTCCCCACAAAAATTTCGACCTCTGGCGCCAGGAAAACACACTTGGAGCATTCAGCCTGAGTCCCACTCTGTCTAGTCGACTTAGAACCTCTTCCAGGTTGTGCAGGTGTTCGGTGGTGTCACAATCGGTGATCAGGATGTTGCCTTGAAACACAATGGTGCGTGGAACCGATTTCAGCAGACTCTCCATGTTCCATCAAGAATGCACCCTGACCACAGAATGTGACGGAGCTGCGTTCGTTCCTGGGACTCCTCAACTACTTTGGTAACTTTCTACCCGGGTTAAGCACTTTGCTGGAACCGTTGCACATGTTGCTACGTAAGGGTGACGACTGGGTTTGGGGTAAATCTCAAGAGGCAGCCTTTGAGAAGGCCAGAAACCTACTTTGTTCAAATAAGTTACTTGAAGATAGCAGCAGCCAAGCAAATCCCAAAAGGGCACCTGTGGTATATAAGCAGTCCTTTGTGCATGTTGATGCACGTGAATCTTTTTGAAGATTCAGCCAGCTCCTGTGTTATGTAGGCGGAGGTTAGGTCCAACTTGGTGAACGACTTCCCCCCCCGCCCCCACCCCCGCTAACGTTGCGAACAGGTCATCTGCCTTGGGTAGCGGGTACTGGTCTTGTAACGAGACTTGGTTGATCATTACCTTGTAGTCTCTGCAGATTCTGACCGTGCCATCGCTTTTCAACACCGGAACAATCGCACTGGCCCACTCGTTGAACTCGACTGGCGATATGATTCCCTCTCGTTGAAGTCTGTCCAGTTCTCGACTTTCTCCCTCATCATATGTGGAACCACTCCAGCTTTGTGATGAACGGGCCTTGCATCGGGAACTGGACGGATCTGCACCTTGGCGCCTGTGAAGTTGCCGATGCCTGGTTCAAATAGTGATGGAAACTTGCTCAGCACTTGGGCACATGAGACATCATCCACTGAAGATAGTGTTTTGATGTCGTCCCAGTTCCATCGAATCTTTCCCAACCAGCTTCTGACGAATAGATTTGGGCCATCGCCTGGTCCACAGTGATAAATCATGCACAGCTCTATCGTACGATACCTTAACTGCCAGACTCCCAATGACTGGTATGAGCTCTTTGGTGTAGGTGCGCAGCTTTGTCTGACTCGGGCTTATTTTGGGCCTTTGTGCCCTGCCCCACAGTTTCTCAAAAGCCTTCTGGTTCTTAATTAACTGACTCGCCCCATGTCCAACTCCATTGATACCGGAATACCATTCAATTTGACTTTCAGCATGATAAGAGGGCTCTTGGTGGTGAAGGAGGCTCTTGGGTTGAGTTGCCTCTCATTGGTTCTGTGTGATTCGCGCCGGATCGATCATCCTCTGCCGACTCTGCCACGTGGTGAGTCGCAGCACATCTGCACATTCGCTGGAGGTGCCCCATTGTTTTGCAACCTTTGCACACGTATTGACATTGATGGGCTCGATGATTACCCCCGCAGCGCCAACAAGGTGCTAATGGATTTGCATTCACGCCCAATGGCGGACTCTGAGTCATCCTAGGTCAGGCAGCTGCAGACGTGTAGGCCCTGCCATTTGCAGTTCTGCCTGCTAGCGATGTTATTTTATGCACAGTACTTGTCGGTGAGCTTCGATGCTGGGAAGATATCTGTCTGGTATTATCGCTCGTGGATATGAATGTCTAGGCTATCGTGATGGCCTTGCTCAGGTCTAGGGATTCGGCGGACAGCAGCTTGCGAAGAATGACCTCGTGGCCGATGCCAAGCACAAAATAGTCCCGTAGCATTTCCCCCAAAAATCCAGCAAATTCCCGCAAGGCATCTCAGGTCAGTGACATAATTCACCACGTCCTGGCCCTCGGAGTGGTGGTGCGTGTAGAAGTGATACCTGGCCATTAGGACACTCTCCTTCGGTTTTAGGTGGTTCCGAAACAGCGTACACAACTCTGTATATGTCTTCTCCGCTGGTTTCTCCGGTACGAGCAGGTTCTTGATGAGGCCGTATATTGTGGACCCACACACGGTGAGGAGAATCGCCCTGCGCTTGATCGCTTTATCATCCCCATCCAGCTCATTAGCCACGAAGTACTGGTCGAGAAGCTCAACGAAGGCTTCCCAATCATCACCCTCTACAAATCTCCCTAAAATACCAACGGCAGCCATGACCACATGAAAGTTCGTAATATGTTACTCGTCGCCAATTGTTATGCATCGAAGAACTCCACAAGATTGAGTACTGTGAGCTAAAACTGATGTGATCTTAGTCTCTTTAATAGAACTCCAGAGTGCCTAAGCAGCATGGCAGACAACCTTTTATACTCCCTTGCACGAGGTGTGTAGGTGACCCTTGGGCCTCCAACAGTTGCGCCCTCTGGTGGCAAGACTTACACAGTTGCAATGTTTACATACATAACACTCCCTATCTCTGTAACTTTCTCCAGCCCTACACCCCTCCCTATCTCTGTAACCTTCTCCAGCCCCTACATCCCTCCCTATCTCTGTAATCTCTTCCAGTCCCTATAACCCTCCCAATCTCTGTAATCACCTCGAGCCCCTATAACCCTCCCTATCTCTGTAATCTCCTCCAGCTCTACAACCCTCTAAGATCTCTGCACTCCTCCAATTCTGGCCTCGTGAGCATCCTCGATTATAATCGCTCCACCATTGGGGGCCATGCCTTCAGCTGCCTGGTCCTTAAGCTCTAGAATTCCCTCCCTAAACCCGTCCACCTCTCTCTCCTCCTTTATGATGGTCCTTAAAACCTACCTCTTGGTCACCTGTCCTAATGTCTCCTCATGTGGCTCTGTGTCAAATTTTGTTTGATAGTGCTCCTCTGAAGCACATGGAGACAATTTAATAAAGAAAGAAAGAAAGACTAAAGAAAGAAAGGAATGCAAGGCTACGGGGAAAGGGCGGGGGAGTGGGATGAGCTGAAGTGATTTTGCAGAGAGCCGGTACGGGCTCGACAGGCCGAATGGCCTCCTTCTGTGCTGTGACCAGTCTATGACCCCTCCCCTGTCCAGTCTTGCCTCTGCCCCTGTGCTGTGACCATTCTATGAACACTCCCCTGCCCAGTCTTGCCTCAGCCCCTGTGCTGTGACCAGTCTATGACCCCTCCCCTGTCCAGTCTTGCCTCTGCCCCTGTGCTGTGACCAGTCTATGAACCCTCCCCTGTCCAGTCTTGCCTCTGCCCCTGTGCTGTGACCAGTCTATGAACACTCCCCTGTCCAGTCTTGCCTCTGCCCCAGTGCTGTGACCAGTCTATGAACACTCCCCTGTCCAGTCTTGCCTCTGCCCCAGTGCTGTGACCAGTCTATGACCCCTCCCCTGTCCAGTCTTGCCTCTGCCCCTGTGCTGTGACCAGTCTATGAACCCTCCCCTGTCCAGTCTTGCCTCTGCCCCTGTGCTGTGACCAGTCTATGAACACTCCCCTGTCCAGTCTTGCCTCTGCCCCTGTGCTGTGACCAGTCTATGAACACTCCCCTGTCCAGTCTTGCCTCTGCCCCTGTGCTGTGACCAGTCTATGAACACTCCCCTGTCCAGTCTTGCCTCTGCCCCTGTGACGTAGATCTCAGCCCTTCAGGTGAAGTTTCTCAATCTTCCTCTCACACACATCCTGCTCTCGCCATCGAGAGGAAACGGTTACAGCATCAATAAAACACACAGATCAGTCTGTAACACACACAGTTAAAGGAGAGAAAGACTTGCATTTATATAGCGCCTTTCACGACCAAGGGGATGTCTCAAAGCGCTTTACGGCCAATGAACTACTTTTTATAGTGTGGTCACTGTTGTAATGTAGGATACACAACAGCCAAATTGTGCACAGCAAACTCCCACAAACAGCAATGTGATAATGACCAGATAATCTGTTTTTTTAGTTATGCTTATTGAGGGATAAATATTGGCCAGGACAGCGAGGAGAACTGCCCTGCTCTTCTTGGAAATAGTGCCATGGATTCTTTTATATCCATTTGAGAGACCAGACGGGGCCTCAGGTTTAACTCCTCATCCAAAACACAGCATCTCCGACAGTGCGGCGCTCCCTCAGTACTGCCCCTCCGACAGTGCGGCGCTCCCTCAGTACTGCCCCTCTGACAGTGCAGCACTCCCTCAATACTGCCCCTCCAACAGTGTAGCACTCCCTCAGTACTGCCCCTCCGACAGTGCGGCGCTCCCTCAGTACTGCCCCTCCGACAGTGCAGCACTCCCTCAATACTGCCCCTCCAACAGTGTAGCACTCCCTCAGTACTGCCCCTCCGACAGTGCAGCGCTCCCTCAGTACTGTCCCTCCGACAGTGCAGCACTCCCTCAGTACTGCCCCTCCGACAGTGCAGCACTCCCTCAGTACTGCCCCTCCGACAGTGCAGCGCTCCCTCAGTACTGCCCCTCCAACAGTGCAGCACTCCCTCAGTACTGCCCCTCCGACAGTGCAGCGCTCCCTCAGTACTGCCCCTCCAACAGTGCAGCACTCCCTCAGTACTGCCCCTCCGACAGTGCGGCACTCCCTCAGTACTGCCCCTCCGACAGTGCGGCGCTCCCTCAGTACTGCCCCTCCGACAGTGCAGCGCTCCCTCAGTACTGCCCCTCCGACAGTGCGGCACTCCCTCAGTACTGCCCCTCCGACAGTGCAGCGCTCCCTCAGTACTGCCCCTCCAACAGTGCAGCACTCCCTCAGTACTGCCCCTCCGACAGTGCAGCACTCCCACAGTACAGCCCCTTTCAGTACTGCTCCCTCTGTCAGTGCAGCACTCCCTCAGGATTGCCCCTCCGACAGTGCAGCACTCCCTCAGGATTGCCCCTCTGACAGTGCAGCACTCCCTCAGTACTGCCCCTCCGACAGTGCAGCATTCTCTCAGTACTGGCCCTCCGACAGTGCAGCATTCTCTCAGTACTGCCCCTCCGACAGTGCAGCACTCCCTCAGTACTGCCCCTCCGACAGTGCAGCACTCCCTCAGTATTACCCCTCCGACAGTGCAGCACTCCCTCAGTACTGCCCCTTCAACAGTGCAGCCCTCCCTCAGTACTGCCCCTCCTGCAGTGCGGCACTCCCTCAGCACTGCCCCTTCGACAGTGCAGTACTCCCTCAGTACTGCCCCTCCGACAGTGCAGCCCTCCCTCAGTACTGCCCCTCCGACAGTGCAGCCCTCCCTCAGTACTGCCCCTCCTGCAGTGCGGCACTCCTTCAGCACTGCACTGGGAGTGTCAGCCTAGATTTACGTGCTCAAGTCCCTGGAGTGGGACTCGAACCCACAACCTTCTGACTCCGAGGCAAGAGCGCTACCCACTGAGCCACAGCTACTCATTGTGCTGCCCAAAGTGGGACTATTGAAGTGTGATTTGTGAAAGGTGATGTTTGCAGAGCATCACTTGGCGTGTGACGTACGCGGCGATAGAATGTATTGAACTAAAAGCTGACCCTCCCTCTCCCCACCTCCCCCACCCCCTGCAGGTGCCACCTACTTCTTCAAGGGCCGGGGATACTGGAAGATGAAGGGAGGAGAGATCGAGGTAGAGACCACGGACTCCAGCTCCACGCACCGGGATTGGATGCACTGCCACGTCCCAACAGAAGCCCCCCGCCCCCCCGGGGCCGGCGACCCCAGCGGGAGGGGCTGTAGCTGCCCGCTGGACCGCAACCAGGCCGGGGTTGTGACCTCCAGTGTGCTCCTCCTGCTGGTCGCACTCTTGGCCTGCGCGAGTGGCCGGCTGTTGCTGGCAGACTGAAGCTGTAAGAGTTCCCCCTAGTGGACCACTGCTCTGCCTAGTGGACAACCGATGTAATGCAACTACTGATGTAAATACAATAAAAGGGTCATGTGGAAAAGTCACATGATGACATTTGGAGCCATCTTGTCGAGTGTGTTTGTTAGTGATGTCGTAAGAAAATATCACATTGGCGGATGAGGATAGGATAATCGGATTCCCTACCTGAAATTATTTTGGTGGATGATTCTCGGATCAGTAACCAGTGGGGTGCCACAGGGATCAGTGCTGGGACCCCAACTATTTACAATCTATATTAACGACTTGGAGGAAGGGACCGAGTGTAACATAGCCAAGTTTGCTGACGATACAAAGATGGGAGAAAAAGCAATGTGTGAGGAGACACAAAAAATCTGCAAAAGGACATAGACAGGCTAAGTGAGTGGACAAAAATTTGGCAGATGGAGTATAATGTTGGAAAGTGTGAGATCATGCACTTTGGCAGAAAAAAAATCAAAGAACAAGTTATTATTTAAATGGAGAAAGATTGCAAAGTGCTGCAGTACAGCGGGAGCTGGGGGTACTTGTGCGTGAAACACAAAAGGTTAGTAAGCAGGTACAGCAAGGAATCAGGAAGGCCAATGGAATCTTGGCCTTTATTGCAAAGGGGCTGGAGTATAAAAGCAGGGAAGTCTTGCTACAGTTATACAGGCTATTGGTGAGGCCACACCTGGACTACTGCGTACAGTTTTGGTTTCCATATTTATGAAAGGATATACTTGCTTTGGAGGCAGTTCAGAGAAGGTTCACTAGGTTGATTCCAGAGATGAGGTGGTTGACTTATGAGGAAAGGTTGAGTAGATTGGGCCTCTACTCATTGGAATTCAGAAGAATGAG
Organism: Pristiophorus japonicus; assembly: GCF_044704955.1. Lineage (NCBI taxonomy): Eukaryota > Metazoa > Chordata > Chondrichthyes > Pristiophoridae > Pristiophorus > Pristiophorus japonicus. The sequence goes on along the minus strand of NW_027252668.1, from coordinate 2,012,176 downwards.
AGGTGATCTTATCGAAACGTATAAAATTATGAGCGGGCTTGACAAGGTGGATGCAGAGAGGATGTTTCCACTGAAAGGGGAGACTAGAACTAGAGGGCATAATCTTAGAATAAGGGGCCGCCCATTTAAAACTGAGATGAGGAGACATTTGTTCCCTCAGAAAGTTGTGAATCTGTGGAATTTGCTGCCTAAGAGAGCTGTGAAGGCCAGGTCATTGAATAAATTTAAGACGGAAATAGACAGTTTCTTAAACGATAAGGGAATAAGGGGTTATGGAGAGCGGGCAGGGAAGTGGGCCTGAGTCCATGATCGGATCAGCTGTTATGTATGGAGAAAGAGTCAGACTGAACACTGTGAGCTCAAAGTAAAGTGTGACCGTAGTCTTTTATTGCAGGTCTCCAGAGTGCCTTTCCAAACTGTGAGGCCTCCTTAAATACCTGTGCTCCCAAGGGATTATGGGATCCCTTGGGACTCCAGGGGATGAACCCTCTGGTGACTGTACAGAGTAAATACAAGTTTACATATATAATAACAGCCATGATCGTATTAAATGGCGGAGCAGGCTTGAGGGGCTGTATGGCCTACTCCTGCTCCTATTTCTTATGTTCTTATGATCCAGCCAACCAACAGAGAGACTTTGTGGGGTTCTTTGTTTTGCAAAACAGCTAAAAATCCAAGGTAAAATTCAAGCACACTGGCTGAACTGTCAGAGACCAGATCGCCTCGCCTATGAGAATAATATGGCGCTTGAGTAAGTTCCATTGCAACCGAGAGACTTTCGGAGCATATGTGGAGCGGCTAGAAATGTTTTTCACCGCGAATAGTATCGTCAAAATCCCCGATGATGAAAACCATAACCGGGCAGTTTTAGAAAGAAAACGGGCTATATTCCTGACTGAGGCAGGTCCCGAGGTGTATGATGTCGTGAAAAATGTGCTTGTTCCTGTCAAGCCAAAGGACATTCCACTGATGGAGATTCCAACACTACAGTCCCGAGACCTTGGAAATTGCTGAAAGTTAATATTTTGGAACACGAGATCAATTGAATGACGAGGTATCAGTGAGTACATTGTAGCTTTAAAAAAGCTATCAATTCATAGTCATTTCGGAAACTTTCAGGAGCGAGCATTATGGGGTGAATAATGAAACTTGACTTTTAATTTAGCTTGTCCCTTGCAGTCAGAATCAGGTGAATTTATAATGGGGAACAAGGAAATGGCAGACCAATTGAACAAATGCTTTGGTTCTATCTTCACTAAGGAAGACACAAATAACCTCCCAATAATACTAGGGGACCAAGGGTCTAGTGAGAAGGGGGAACTGAGGGAAATCCTTATTGTGGTGTATGTAGCACACAAATCACTGACTGCACACGGTCTGGTGTAAATCTAACTACTGTGACCTTCGTCCTTTATTGTTCAGTTCCAGAGTGCCTCTCAGGTGTGGTGGTCAGCCTTTTATAGTGTACTTCCAGGTTTCCCACCAGAGCGCCCTCTGTGGTGTGGTATTGTTCTGACATTACATTTAAGGTACCAGGACGATACACACATCAATACATAACATCACCTTCCCCCCCCCCCCCCCCACCAGGACGCAGGATGACGATACATACATCAATACATAACACTTATTGGTCAGGAAATAGTGTTAGGGAAATTGAAGGGACTGAAGGCCGATAAATCCCCAGGGCCTGATAGACTGCATCCCAGAGTATCTAAGGAAGTGGCCCTAGAAATAGTAGATGCATTGATGGTCATTTTCCAACATTCCATGGACTCTGGTTCAGTTCCTATGGATTGGAGGGTAGCTAATGTAACCCCACTGTTTAAAAAAGGAGGGAGAGAAAACAGGGAATTATAGACCGGTCAGCCTGACATCGGTAGTGGGGAAAATGTTGGAATCAATCATAAAAGATCTAATAGCAGCGCATTTGGAAAGCAGTGACAGGATCGGTCCAAGTCAGCATGGATTTATGAAATCTGAGCTGATTCTGACTTTCAAAAGGCTTTTGACAAGGTCCCACTCAAGAGATTAGTGTGCAAAATTAAGGCACATGGTATTGGGGGTAATGTACTGACGTGGATAGAGAACTGGTTGGCAGACAGGAAGTAAAGAGTGGGAATAAACGGGTCCTTTTCAGAATGGCAGGCAGTGACTAGTGGGGTGCCGCAGGGTTCAATGCTGGGACCCAGCTATTTACAATATACGTTAATGATTTAGACAAAGGAATTGAATGTAATATCTCCAAGTTTTCAGATGACACTAAGCTGGGTGCGAGCTGCGAGGAGGATGCTAGAAGGCTGCAGGGTGACTTGGACAAGTTAGGTGAGTGGGCAAATGCATGGCAGATGCAGCATAATGTGGATAAGTGTGAGGTTATCCACTTTGGTCGCAAAAAACAGGAAGGCAGATTATTATCTGAATGGTGACAGATTAGTAAAAGGGGAGGTGCAATGAGACCTGGGTGTCATGGTACATCAGTCACTGATGGTAGGCATGCAGGTACAGCAGGCAGTAAAGAAAGCAAATGGCATATTGGCCTTCATAGCGAGGGGATTTGAGTATAGGAGCAGGGAGGTCTTACTGCAGTTATACAGAAACTTTCCTTACAATTGCATTAATTTCCTCTTTAACCAGCAACGCCACCCAGCTTCCTGTTCCTTTCTGTCCACCCTTCCTAAATGTTGAATACCCTTGGATGTTAAGTTCCCAGCCTTGGTCACCCTGGAGCCAATCACATCGTATCCGTTAACTGCTATCTGCACAGTTAATGTGTCCACCTTATTCCGAATACTCCTTGCATTGAGGCACAGAGCCTTCAGGCTTGCCTTTTTAACACATTTTGACCCTTTAGAATTTTGCTGTAAAGTGGCCCTTTTTGTTTTTTGCCTTGGGTTTCTCTGCCCTCCACTTTTACTCTTCTCCTATCTATCTTTTGCTTCTGTCTCCATTTTGTTTCCCTCTGTCTCCCTGCATTGGTTCCCATTCCCCTGCCATATTAGTTTAACTCCTCCCCAACAGCACTAGCAAACACTCCCCCTAGGACATTGGTTCTGGTCCTGCCCAGGTGCAGACCGTCCGGTTTGTACTGGTCCCACCTCCCCCAGAACCGGTTCCAATGCCCCAGGAATTTGAATCCCTCCCTGCTGCACCACTGCTCAAGCCACGTATTCATCTGAGCTATCCTGCGATTCCTACTCTGACTAGCACGTGCCACTGGTAGCAATCCTGAGATTACTACTTTTGAGGTCCTACTTTTTAATTTAACTCCTAGCTCCCTAAATTCGTCTCGTAGGACCTCATCCCTTTTTTTACCTATATCGTTGGTAACTATGTGTACCACGACAACTGGCTGTTCACCCTCCCTTTTTAGAATGTTCTGCACCCGCTCCGAGACATCCTTGACCTTTGCACAAGGGAGGCATCATACCATCCTGGAGTCTCGGTTGCGGCCGCAGAAACGCCTATCTATTCCCCTTACAATTGAATCCCCTATCACTATCGCTCTCCCACTTTTCTTCCTGCCCTCCTGTGCAACAGAGCCAGCCACGGTGCCATGAACTTGGCTGCTGCTGTTCTCCCCTGATGAGTCATCCCCCTCAACAGTACCCAAAGCGGTGTATCTGTTTTGCAGGGGGATGACCGCAGGGGACCCCTGCACTACCTTCCTTGCTCTTCCTGCTGGTCTTCCATTCCCTGTCTGGCTGTGGACCCTTTACCTGCGGTAAGACCAACTCACTAAATGTGCTACTCACATCATTCTCAGCATCGTGCATGCTCCAGAGTGAATCCATCCGCAGCTCCAGTTCCGCAACACGGTCCGTCAGGAGCTGGAGACGGATAAACTTCCCGCACACGTAGTCGTCCCTGAGTTCCCACATGGTACAGGAGGAGCATAACACGTGTCCGAGCTCTCCTGCCATGACTTAACCCTTAGATACACTTAATTTGACAACAACAGTGCTAAATGTTACTTACTGATATAGAAAAGAAAAAGAAAAGCTACTTATCAATCACCAGCCAATCACTTACCCCCTTGGCTGTGACGTCACATTTCGATTTCTTTCTACTTCTTTTTTGCCTCCCTGCTGCAGCTGCACAAGCCTCTCGCCGACTCCCGAGCTCCTGGTCGCACTGGTCCTCTGTTGGTGAGGACTGGGACGATTTCATTGAGAGGCTCCAGTGACTGAGCGAGCCCCATCATTCCCGTCCTAAAAGCAGATGGTTCTGTCAGGATTTGTGGCGACTACAAGGCCACTATCAATCGGGTATCCCTACAAGACCAATACCCGCCCCCGAGAGCGGAGGACCTTTTCGCCACGCTGGCAGGCGGCAAGCTGTTTACCAAGTTGGATCTCACTTCAGCCTAGATGACCCAGGAACTGGCCGACGAATCTAAACTACTGACCACCATCACTACGCACAAGGGATTGTTCGTCTACAACAGGTGCCCGTTTGGCATTCGATCAGCGGCCGCGATTTTTCAAAGAAACATGGAAAGCCTGCTCAAATCCATTCCTGGAACAATCGTATTTCAGGACGACATCCTCATCATGGGTCGTGACACCGAGGAACACCTCCACAACCTGGAGGAGGTGCTACACCGACTGGACCGGGTAGGCTTGCGACTCAAGAAGTCTAAATGTGTGTTTTTGGCTCCTGAGGTTGAGTTCCTGGGCAGGAGGGTTGCTGCAGATGGGATTCGGCCCACCGAATCCAAAACAAAGGCGATTCGACGAACGCCCAGGCCTGGCAACACATCAGAGTTGCGTTCATTTCTGGGACTCTTGAACTATTTCGGGAACTTTCTGCCGAACTTAAGCACGTTGTTGGAGCCGCTTCACGTGCTCCTGTGTAAGGGTTGTGATTGGTTTTGGGGGGACTGTCAAGAATGGGCTTTCAATCGGGCGCGGAACCTACTTTGTTCAACTAAGTTATTGACTCTGTACGACCCCTGTAAGAAATTGGTTCTGACATGTGATGCATCGTCCTATGGGGTTGGGTGTGTGTTGCAGCAGAGTAATGCTGAGGGCCAACTACAACCTGTGGCTTATGCTTCCAGGTCGCTCTCCCAAGCAGAACGGGGATATGGGATGGTTGAGAAGGAGGCACTCGCATGTGTCTATGGTGTAAAAAAAATGCATCAGTACCTTTTTGGCAGGAGGTTCGAATTAGAAATGGACCACAAGCCGTTAACATCCCTGTTGTCAGACAGCAAGGCTGTCAATGCCAATGCGTCAGCTCGCATACAGCGATGGGCTCTCACGCTGGCTGCTTATAGCTACTCCATCCGGCACCGGCCCGGCACTGAAAATTGCGCTGACGCGCTCAGCAGGCTTCCACTGGCCACCACCGAGGGGGCAGCGGAACAAAGTGCTGAGATGGTCATTGCCGTTGATGCCTTTGACAGCGCAGGCTCCCCCATCACAGCCCGCCAGATCAAAATCTGGACCAACAGAGATCCCTTCCTATCTCTGATTCAGAAATGTGTCCTGACTGGGGATTGGGCGCCCACACACAGAGCATGCCCTGAGGAGGTCAGACCGTTCCACAGACGGATGGATGAGCTCTCCATCCAAACTGACTGCCTACTATGGGCAGCCGGGTAGTCATGCCCCAGAGGGGCAGGGAGGCATTCATCAGGGAACTTCACAGCGAGCATCCAGGCATCGTGCTGATGAAGGCCATTACCCGGTCACATGTTTGGTGGCCGGGAATTGATTCAGACCTGGAACACTGTGTTCACAGGTGCATGACGTGTGCCCAACTGGGTAATGCCCCCAGGGAGGCCCCGCTCAGCCCGTGGCCCTGGCCCACCAGGCCATGGTCACGTATTCATGTAGACTAGGCGGGCCCGTTCATGGGAAAAATGTTTCTCATTGTGGTAGATGCGTACTTGAAATGGATCGAGTGCATCATTTTGAATTCGTGCACGACATCCACCACTGAAGAGTCTACGTGCGGTCTTTGCAACCCACGGCTTGCCGGACATCCTTGTTAGCGATAATGGCCCATGTTGCATGAGCTACGAATTCCGGGAGTTCATGTCGGGCAATGGCATCAACCATGTCAGGACAGCACCATTCAAACCGGCCTCCAATGGCCAGGCAGAATGTGCGGTCCAAATCATTAAACAAGGCATGCTCAGGATTCAAGGACTCTCCCTTCAATGCCGCCTATCGCGCCTCCTGCTGACCTATAGGTCCCGGCCGCACTCGCTCACGGGGGTCCCGTCCGCGGAGCTACTTATGAAATGAACACTCAAAACTCGGTTGTCCCTCATTCACCCAGTCCTGACCGGCATAGTTGAGGGCAAGCACCAGTCCCAAAACGAGTACCATGACCGAAATTCAAGGGGGAGATGTATAGAAATAAATGACCCCGTATTTGTCCTCAAACACGCCGTGGGACCCAAAGGTTGAGGGTACTGTAATAGACAAAGAGGGGAACAGGGTCATCGTGGTTAAACTTAACAATGGGCAGATATGCCGTAAGCATCTGGACCAAGTAAAAAAAAGGTTCAGCATAGACACTGAGGAACCCGAGGAAGATCATGAGATGGTGCTCACACCACCGCCAGTGAACGAGCAACAAGAACATTCAGCAGCATGCACAGTCCCTGCGGTCAGCCCGGATAGGCCGGAATCACCACAGGTGACAGAAACTCACGCCAAGGCTCAACAACCAGAGCCCCAACTGCGGTGCTCTATGAGGAAGCGTAGACCACCTGAAAGACTTAACCTATGATCCCAATAAGACTTTGGGGGGGGGGGGGGAGGTGATGTCATGTATGTAACTTCTATGTAACACCACTGCAATATTGTATATACTTAAGCAATGCACACCTTGACCACAAGGGGTGAACTTGTGGGAGACACTCCTTACCTGGTCATCCAGGTATATAAAGGGAGGTCCCACGCAGGGTCATCACTTCTTGGTGCTGTGAATAAAGGTTCAGGTCATAGAGTGACCTTGTCCATAGAATGTGCCTCGTGTGGGTTTTGTGCCATTGAGCAAGGACATTACATTTACCACAGAAAGTTGTTGAGGCCAGTTTGTTAGATATATTCAAAAGGGAGTTAGATGTGGCCCTTACGGCTAAAGGGATCAAGGGTTATGGAGAGAAACAGGAATGGGGTACTGAAGTTGCATGATCAGCCATATTAAATGGTGGTGCAGGCTCGAAGGGCCGCATGGCCTACTCCTGCACCTATTTTCTATGTTTCTATGTCGATGGATATGGACGACCAATTCACTGTCATTTCGAAAACTTTCAGGACCGAACATTGAGTGACCGCTTTGTTTATGGGATGAAAAATGAAGTGATTATAAGAAAGTTGTTGCCAACCCCTAACTTGACTTTTGATTTAGCTTGTCAGACTGCTATGTCAATGGACATGGCCGACCAATACTCCCGAGAATTTGGTGCCATTTCTAGTCATCAGACAACCGAGGTGAATCGCCTGCAGGTTAAAAGAAAGCGGCAGTTTGGCCCCAATGCCTCGGCAACTGGCCAAGGTAACAGAGCATTGAAGTCATGCTATCAATGCCTCGGACAATACATAGCTCAAAGCTGTCCATATGCGAAGGCAGAGTGTTTCTACGGCAAGAAAACTGGGCATTTTGCAAAGGCATGCCGACTGAAGAGTAAACCGATGTTCAATGCTATAAGTAGAAATCACCAGAGACTACATAACATGGAAGAGAAGCAACAGGAGGAGGTGGTTTTGGAGATGCACATCATCAGGAGCACAAGGGTATCTAACAACAATTCGCGAAGTATCGTCATCCAAGTAGACGTTGCAGGGACCAGGATAGCCATGGAAATCGACATTGGTGTATCCGTGAGTGTAGTACCGGAATCGCTATATCTCGACAAGTTGTGTGATTTTCCACTGGAGAAATCAAAGATAGAGCTGCGAGGCTACTCAGGAGAGCAAATCCCTGTTATAGGAAGTATCACCTTACTGTTGAAATACAACCATCAGTTTCGTAACTTGCCTCTCTTAGTATTGGCAGGAGACAAGCCTGCCTTGATAGGTAGACTGGAATGACATTTTCGTGTAGAAACGAAATTTGCATCGAAAGATGTGATCAAGCAGTATCCGAAGGTGTTCCACGAAACAGGCATTTCGATCCAAGACTTCAAGGCGAATGTCAGAGTGCAGAAGGACGCTAGACCAGATTACCTCAAGCCACGTCCCATACCATACGCACTCAAGGAGAAAGTTGAGCAAGAATTCAAAAGACTGGAGAATAAGAGCATTATCTCTAAGGTAGATCTAAGTAATTGGGCTATACCCATTGTTGTTGTACCTAAGTCAGATGGTAAGGTAAGGTTGTGTGGTGATTATAAAGTAACTGTAAACCAGGTTGTAGAGGGTAATCTACTCAATACATTGCCAAATGTAGAAGATTTGTTCACAATGCTGACAGGGGCCAGATCTTCTCAAAATTAGATCTTACAACTGCCTACTTACAACTTGAACTAGATGAGGAGTCCAAGTCATGCTTGACTATAAATATTCATCTAGGCCTATATTAATAGGCTACCATTTGGAGTATCTTCCACCCCTACCATATTCCAAGGGGTGATGAACCAGATTCTGCAAGACATTGAAGGGGTAGTATGTTATTTAGATGACATACTTATTTCAGCACCAAACGGGCAAATCCATAATAACGTGTAGAATGAAGTGCGCAAACTGCTAGAGCAGCACAAAGTACGAGTGACTGCTCACAAGTGTGAGTTATTTCAAAATTCAGAGGAATAATTATGGTTCAGAGTTGACAAAGATGGTTTACATCCAACCAAGGGAAAGCTGGATGCAATCAGAAATGCACGCACTCCCAAGAATATCACTGAACTTCGATCATTTTTGGGTCTTTTGAACTATTATGGGAAGTTCCTACCAAATTTTGCTACAGTGTTACATCCACTGAATGAGCTGTTGAAAAAAAAGGTCCATTGGAAGTGGTCAGAAGAATATGACTTAGCATTCAAGGAGCGTAAAAGCCAGTCGGTCGAGAGAAACATAGAAACATAGAAATATAGAAAATAGGTGCAGGAGTAGGCCATTCAGCCCTTCGAGCCTGCACCGCCATTCAATAAGATCATGGCTGATCATTCACATCAGTACCCCTTTCCTGCTTTCTCTCCATACCCCTTGATCCCCTTAGCCGTAAGGGCCATATCTAACTCCCTCTTGAATATATCCAATGAACTGGTATCAACAACTCTCTGCGGCAGGGAATTCCACAGGTTAACAACTCTCTGAGTGAAGGAGTTTCTCCTCATCTAGTCCTAAATGGCCTACCCCGTATCCTAAGATTGTGTCCCCTGGTTCTGGACTTCCCCATCATCGGGAACATTCTTCGCGCATCTAACCTGTCCTGTCCCGTCAGAATCTTATATGTTTCTATGAGATCCCCTCTCATCCTTCTAAACTCCAGTGTATAAAGTCCCAGTTGATCCAGTCTCTCCTCTTATGCCAGTCCAGCCATCCCTGGAATCAGTCTGGTGAACCTTCGCTGCACTTCCTCAATAGCAAAAATGTCCTTCCTCAGATTAGAAGACCAAAACTGAACACAATATTCCAGGTGAGGCCTCACCAAGGCCCTGTACAATTGCAATAAGACCTCCCTGCTCCTTTACTCAAATCCCCTAGATATGAAGGCCAACATGCCATTTGCCTTCTTCAACGCCTGCTGTACTTGCATGCCAACTTTCAATGACAGATGAACCATGACATGTTGGTCCACTATGACATATCTAAGGAGAGCAAGGTAACATGTGACGCCTCTCTCCATCTGGAGTTGTAGCAGTGATCTCTCATGTATAGTTAGTGATAAGGAGAGACCAAATGCTTTTGCTTCACGCACTCTCAGTGCCAGTGAGTATAATTATGCGCAGATAGAAAGAAAAGCTTTGGCATTGATATTTGGGGTCAAAACATTCCACAGATACTTGTATGGTCGTACGTTTACCATCATTACTGACCATAAGCCCCTGACAGCAATCCTCTATCCAAAGTCCCCAGTTCCAACCTTAGCTTCAGCCTGAATGCAGAGATGGCCTTTGATTTTGTCAGCATATACATATGACATTGAGTACAGACGATCAGCTGATCACAGTGATGCTAATGCTATGTCAAGGTTGCCATCCTCATCACAAGTTACATCCTGTCATGTATCTCACATTACTGTATATAACTGTATCTTACCATGCTATACATGACTGTAACTGGATATGACCTGTAACAATAAGCATACCTTACCATCAGGGGTGCACTTGCAGGAAACACTCCATACCTGTCCCACTGAGGTATATAAAGGAAGGTCTCAGGCAAGTGCAGCACTGGAGAGCTGGAATTAAAGGTGCAGGTCCTGAGTGACCTTGACTTCAGCATGTGTCTCATGTAAGTCAGTACATTAGAGTCAGGACTTAACAGTGGCGACGAGTTACGGGATCACAGAATCCACAGAATGGCTACCAACAGCTCAGATGAGAAATACAATACTGGAGACAATTGGGATGACTTTATCGAAAGGCTCCAGCAAAGCTTTGTGACCAAAGACTGGTTGGGCGACGATAAGGCAGACAAGAGAAGAGCCCATCTCTTGACCAGCTGTGGCTCGAAAACATACGCTTTAATGAAGGACCTGCTGGCACCCGAGAAACCAGCAAGCAAGTTGTTTGAGGAGTTGAGCACACTGGTGAGAGACTACCTGAAGCCAGCGAGCAGCCTACACATGGCCAGACACAGGTTCTACAACTACAGACGCTGTGTGGGCCAAAGCATACCCGACTTCATGGCGGAACTTTGGAGGCTGGCTAGTTCATGTGAGTTCCCCGATGAACTAAGGAGAGAAATACTGAGAGACTTTTTTATTGAAGGAATAGGCCACGCAGACATATTCCGAAAGCTTATAGAGACTAAGAACTTGACTCTAGAGGCAGCAGCATTGGTCGCACAGACATTCTTGGCAGGCGAAGAAGAAACGAGGCTGATCTATACTTCGGGTACGACAACTAACGAAACATCGGAACAAGGGGTTCACATTGTGAAACAAACCGCTACCCCCCACACACAGACAAAGGCAGGAGAGCAGGCCTTCAACAGCAGACAGTGGCGCCAGAAGCCATCAAAATCAAGGGCCACATGAACGACCGATCACACCTCATCAACCCACAATGCGAGCAATCAACAACAGATTGAGAGAAGCTCAAGGGAGATCAGCCAGACGCAGCTCATCCTTCGGAAACAATGGAAACGGTCTGTGTTGGAGATGTGGGGGAAGGCACTCAACCAGGGCGTGTCGATTTCAGCATGCCGTTTGCAGAAACTGCAACTACCAGGGCATCTGGCTCGCATGTGCAGAAAAACAGCAGCTCGGCTGGTATATGAATCGGAAGGGTCGGAAAGCGGACCAGAAGACGGTTGGAACAGTGCACGGGACGCCAAGGTAAGCGGGTTAACACGATCAATGTCCACTGTTCTTACACCAAGACGCCTCCAATTATGATGAGGGTTCTACTCAACGGGATACCCGTCAACATGGAACTGGACACGGGGGCCAGTCAATCCCTCATGAGCGTTCAACAATTTGAACAGCTGTGGCCGCACAAAAGCAACAGACCAAAACTCACAAGGATCGACACCAAACTAAGGACCTATACTAAAGAAATCGTACCAGTCCTTGGCAGCGCCATGTTCTCAGTCACACCCAAAGGGACGGTGAACCGACTTTCCCTGTGGATTGTCCCCGGGGATCTCCCAGCCCTGTTGGAAATGGGATGATGTTCACGCCATGTCGTCAAAGGAACAGACCTCCTGCTCAACAGTTCTAAGCCGTTTTGAACATCTCTTTCAGCCAGGTGTGGGCACCTTCAAAGGGGCTAAAGTTAGAATCTACATCACACAGAATGCCAGACCGGTCCATCACAAGGCTCGAGCTGTGCCTTATGTGATGAGGGAAAAGATTGAAAACGAACTGGACCGGCTTCTGCAGGAAGGCATAATTTCTCCCGTGGAATTCAGCGACTGGGCAAGTCCCATCGTCCCCGTCATGAAGCCTGATGGATCCGTGCGAATCTGTGGGGATTACAAGTCTACCATAAACAGAGTCTCCCTACAGGACCAGTACCCGCTGCCCAGAGTGGAGGACCTATTTGCCACGTTGGCTGGAGGAAAACTTTTCTCGAAACTTGACCTCACATCTGCGTATATGACGGAAGAACTGACCGAAGAGTCTAAGCTACTCAGCTCCATCAACACACATCGAGGCCTTTTTGTGTACAATCGATGCCCATTCAGCATCAGGTCGGCAGCTGCCATATTCCAACGCAACATGGAGAGTCTGCTCAAGTCCATCCCGGGGACGGTGGTGTTTCAAGATGACATACTCATCACGGGCAGGGACACCGACTCTCATCTCCGCAATCTTGAGGAAGTATTAAGTGGATTGGATCGGGTAGGCCTCAGAGTTAAGAAATCCAAGTGTCTATTTCTCGCGCCTGAAGTTGAATTTTTGGGCAGAAGGACTGTCGCTGATGGAATCCGCCCAACCGAATCCAAAACCGAAGCGATTCGCCTGGCACCCAGACCCCGGAATGTCTCGGAACTGCGCGCCTTTCTCGGGCTACTCAATTACTTTGGGAACTTTATGCAGAACTTGAGCTCGCTGCTGGAGCCTCTCCATGTGCTACTCAGAAAGGGGTGCAATTGGTTTTGGGCGGACGCCCAAGAACGCGCCTTCAACAAGGCACACAACCTTCTATGTTCCAAGAGTGTTTTAGCCTTTTTTGACCCAGGTAAAAAGTTAGTCCTTACGTGCGATGCGTCAGCGTACGGGGTCGGGTGCGTATTACAGCACGTCAATGATGCGGGTAAATTGCAGCCCGTTGCTTATGCCTCCAGGTCACTTTCGCGGGCGGAGCGAGGGTACGGTATGGTTGAGAAAGAGGCGCTCGCGTGCGTGTACGGTGTCAAAAAGATGCACCAATACCTTTTCGGGGCCAAGTTTGCGTTAGAAACCGACCACAAATCCCTCACGTCCCTACTACCCGAGTGCAAGGCAATAAACGCCAACGCCTCGGCGATCATTCAGCGGTGGGCACTCATGCTGGCGGCTTACGACTACACGATAAGGCACAGACAACTGTGCCAACGCGCTCAGCAGGCTACCCCTGGCGACCACAGAAGGGTCTGATGAACAGGACTTGAGATGGTCATGGCAATCAATGCCTTTGAATCCAGGTTCGCCCATGACGGCTCGCCAAATCAGAGCCTAGATGACCAGTGACCCCACGTTATCTCTCGTTAAAAGATGAGTTTTAACCGGTGACTGGGCAGAGGCTCGCAATGCCTGCCCCGAGGAGGTCAAACCCTTACATAGGTGCATGCATGAACTCTCACTACAGGCAGACTGCCTGATGTGGGGTAGCCGAGTAGTTATGCCCTTACAAGGCAGGGAGGCGTTTGTCCGGGAGCTCCATCGTGAGCACCCGGGGATCGTCCTTATGAAGGCCATAGCCAGATCTCATGTCTGGTGGCCTGGCATTGACACGGACTTGGAGCTCTGTGTCCGTCGGTGCACCATTTGTGCCCAACTCAGTAATGCCCCCAGGGAGGCCCCCCTAAGCCACTGGCCCTGGCCCACCAAACCGTGGTCGCGGGTGCATGTAGACTATGCGGGCCCATTCATGGGAAAAATGTTCCTCGTAGTCGTTGATGCATTTTCAAAATGGATCGAGTGCACCATTTTAAACTCGAGCACCACCTCCATCACTGTGGAGAGCCTTAGAACCATGTTTGCAACGCATGGCATTCCTGACATATTGGTCAGTGATAATGGTGCGTGCTTCACCAGCGCAGAATTTCACGATTTTATAGTTGACCACGGTATAAATCACGTTAAGACGGCACCTTTCAAGCCGGCCTCCAATGGCCAGGTGGAGCGAGCAGTGCAGATCATTAAACAAGACATGCTCAGAATCTAAGGTCCCACGCCTGTCGCGACTGCTGCTGGCATACAGATCCCGTCCGCATTCGTTGACTGGGGTTCCCCCTGCGCAACTATTGATGAAACGAACCTTAAAGACTCGGCTCTCATTAATCCTCCCAGACATGCATGAAATTGTTGAGGCTAAGCGTCAAAAGCTAACTGAGTACCATGACCGAAATTCGAGGGGGAGGTGGAATGAGATAGGGGACAAAGTGTTTGTGCTAAACTATGGCCAGGGTCCCAAATGGCTTGCGGGGACAGTAACAAAGAGGGAAACAGGCTACTGGTTGTACAAATGGACAATGACCAAACCTGCCGGAGGCATGTAGACCAAGTAAAAATTAGATTCACTGATAACACTGAAGAACCAGAGGCAGACTACAATGTGGAACTCACACCACACCTGGTGGACACACAGGTGGAACAACCTGAGGAAAGGGCAGTCTCAACAGACAGCCCAGGCGAGATACCAGTAATCACACCGAACGAAACAGGCAACGCAGGCGAGATACCAGCAATCACACCGAACGAAAAACAGGCACCAAGGCAAACAACTGAACCACAACTAAGACGCTCCATGCGAGAGCACAGACCACCTGAGAGACTGAATCTATAAAGGCAATAAGACCTTGGGGGAGGGTGATATCATGTATCTCACATTACTGTATATAACTGTATCTTACCATGCTATACATGACTGTAACTGGATATGACCTGTAACAATAAGCATACCTTACCACCAGGGGTGCACTTGCAGGAGACACTCCATACCTGTCCCACTGAGGTATATAAAGAGAGGTCTCAGGCAAGTGCAGCACTGGAGAGCTGGAATTAAAGGTGCAGGTCCTGAGTGAGCTTGACTTCAGCATGTGTCTCGTGTAAGTCAGTACATTAGAGTCAGGACTTAACACACCCAATAGGGAAGAAGTGTTCTATTTTTCACACATTGATGAGCTGCCAGTCACAGCTGAAGAGATTGGTAGAGCAACCAAACGTGACCCAGTTATCTCAAAAATGTATGATTACATAGCAAATGGATGGCCAAACCAGGTATCAGAGAAAAATATTCATCCATACTTTGTTCGTAGGGATGAATTATCAGCAGATAAAGATTGCATGATGTGGGGTGCAAGAGTAGTTATCCCAAATAAATACAGGTCCAAATTATTAGGAGATCTTCATGACCAGCACCTAGGAATAGAACACAAGAAATAAGAGCAGGTGTAGGCCATTTGACCCCTCTAGCCTTCTCCGCCATTTAATAAGATGATGGCTGATCTGATCATGGACTCAGCTCCACTTCCCTGCCCGCTCCCCCTAACCCTTTATTCCCTTATTGCTCAAAAATCTGTCTATCTCCGCCTTAAATATATTCAATGTCCCGGCTTCCACAGCTCTCTGGGGCAGAGAATTCCATAGATTTACAACCCTCTGAGAGAAGAAATTCCTCCTCATTTCAGTTTTAAATGGGTGGCCTCTTATTTTGAGACTATGCCCCCTAGTTTTAGTTTCCCCTATGATTGGAAATATACTCTCTGCATCCACTGGTTCTCCCTTATCCACCCTGCCCGTTACATCCTCAAAGAACTCCAGCAAATTTATCAAACGTGATTTCCCTTTCATAAAACCATGCTGACTCTGCTTGATTGAATCACGCTTTTCCAAATGTCCCGCTACTGCTTCCTTAATAATGGACTCCAGCATTTTCCCAATGACAGATGTTAGGCTAACCGGTCTATAGTTTCCTGCTTTCTGTCTGCCTCCTTTTTAAATCGGGGCGTTACATTTGCAGTTTTCCAATCCGCTGGAACCTCCCCAGAATCCAGAGAATTTTGGTAGATTACAACCAATACATCCACTATCTCTGCAGACACTTCTTTTAGGACCCTAGGATGCAAGCCATCAGGTCCAGGACCAAGAGTTTTGCACGCAGTTACTTATGGTGGCCAGGTTTAGATAAAGATATAGAGTACATCGTTAGTCAGTATACAACATGTCAATCAGTAAGCAAGAAACCACCATCAGTACCATTACAGCCATGGAAATGGCCACCCAGTATGTGGCAAAGGTTACATATAGATTTTGCTGAGCTAGAAGGACAACAATTGTTCATTGTGAGTCATTCAAAGTGGGTAGAGGTGTTTCTGATGCGGAAAATAACAAGTAAAACAATAGACAATTTGTGAAGATTGTTTTCTTCATATGGCCTCCCAGAAGAAATTGTGTCTGATAATGGACCGCAATTTTGTTCAGAACAATTTGCACATTGGTGAGCAGAAACGGTATAAAACATACCAAAGTTCCACCATACCACCCTGCTTCAAATGGTGCAGCAGAGCGCACAGTACAAATTGTAAAACCTGCCCTCATCAAGTAAATGTTGGATCCAAATCCAAAGAAACGGCAGTTGTCATTTCTAATTACCTATCATAATACTCCTCATACAACTACTGGTAGAACACCAGTAGAGTTCTTTCTCAAACGACAGCCACGAACCAGGTTCTCGTTGTTAAAGCCAAACTTGTCAGTCAGTAGAAGAGAAACAATTAAGACAGAAAGATAATCATGATGGAGGTGGAGTAAAAGAGAGAATTGTGAAATTGAATCAGAAGGTGAGAGTGAAGAACCATCACTATAAATGTTTAAAGTGGTTACCAGGAAGAGTAGTGAAGATATGTGGCCCTCGCACACATTTGATCAAGATGTTTACATAAGAACATAAGAAATAGAAACAGGAGTGGGCTATACTGCCCCTCGAGCCTGCTCCGCCATTTAATAAGATCATGGCTGATCTGATCATGGACTCAGCTCCACTTCTCCACCCACTCCCCATAACCCCTTATCCCCTTATCTTTTAAGGAACTGTCTATTTCTGTTTTAAATTTATTCAATGTCCCAGCTTCCACAGCTCTCTGAGGCAGCGAATTCCACAGATTAAGAACCCTCTGAGAGAAGAAATTTCTCCTCATCTCAGTTTTAAGTGGGCGGCCCTTTATTCTAAAATCATGCCCTCTAGTTCTAGTCTCCCCCATCAGTGGAAACATCCTCTCTGCATCCACCTTGTCAAGCCCCCT
The DNA here is from genome assembly GCF_044704955.1 of Pristiophorus japonicus. NCBI lineage: Eukaryota > Metazoa > Chordata > Chondrichthyes > Pristiophoridae > Pristiophorus > Pristiophorus japonicus. Next base: position 1,995,095 of record NW_027252668.1, on the reverse strand, counting down.
CATAACGTTTCGATAAGATCACCTCTCATTCTTTTGAATTCCAAGTCATCTCAGATCCCCGGAATCAACCTAATGAACCTTCTCTGAACTGCCTCCAAAGCATGTACATCCTTTCGCAAATATGGAAACCAAAATGCACGCAGTATTCCAGGTGTAGCCTCACCAATACTTTATATAGCTGTAGCAAGACTTCCCTGATTTTATACTCCATCCCCTTTGCAATAAAGGCCAACATTCCATTGGCCTTCCTCCTCACACATTGCTTTTCCTCCCATCTTTGTATTGTCAGCAAACTTGACTACGTTACACTGGGTCCCTTCTTCCAACCATGGAAAGGTTAAGTTTGTTCACATTGATCATATTTTACCTACAGATGTGGAAGGAGTTGAAAGTAGGAATGATTCGACTATTTCTGATGAGTCAGATAGTCTTGTTACAAGTAGAGTACCAGTAGCAAATCCTACATCAGATGTACTAGAAACAAGTCCAAGAGAAAGTCACAATTTACATCTGAGTGCGAGTCAGGCAGACAAACAGTCTGAAGTTGTAGAGAGTCCACAGATCGATCAAGGACTGCCCTTGGAGAAAAACTCCTCAGGATCAGCCTAGAATGAGTCTCAGTTCGACATCAAGTTTGGAAAGTTCTGTTCGAGAAAGAAGGTATCATCTTCAAAACAGAAAACAAGTGATTAAAATTGATTTGTAAATATGGAAAAATAAGTCCATGGGCTAGAACCTCCACTTTTGAGCTTATCGGCCAAAAATGGGCGTTATTTCGGCGTGGCTGTTAAAAAAGGGGTTTTCAGATCGCTGGCTTTTCGCCCATTCTCAAAACACCTAGTTTACATTTTTGAAAATAGGCGTTACCGCGAGCGGTATCAAATGGGCGGTAGCATTAAATTTTTCTGACCTTCTGCCGTAAAGTGTGGCCGTTCTTAGCAACGGCATGGCAACACTCCATTCCCACAATTTTAGAGGTCAAGGGTCACCATGAAATGCGCAGAAGAGGAGACAGAGAGAGGGAGCTCAGAGGCACTGAAAGCGTGTGTGGCTGTGGTGTGTGCTTGTTTGGCTGTTGTAGGAGGCACGAGGGAGATTCACCAGCAGCAAAAAGCCCACTACGCAGCAAGAACATAGTTGGCACCGAGTTTTTGTCCAACAAATAAGATAGAACATGGAAGGGATGGTGGAGGCCCTGGAGCTGGTAGCCAGGAACACTGGTGGCAGAGGGCTTCCAGTGGTTGCGGAGCACTGCACTGCACCCCAAGGTGACACACCCCCATTGCCAACCACATATGAGAGCCAGCAGCAACATCTTGCATCCCACCTTGGGATCTTCTCTCCCATATCCGTCCAAGCAGCGCTTCGGTCATCACCCCCCACCCCGACCCCCAATGAATCATCGCCTGAGGACCTCCTCGGCCAGGCGGCTTGAAGTAAGGGTTGGTTTGTGCAGAAATACTGATGATTTCAGCCTAATGTTCAGTTTAAATGTTTTTTATTTAACAAAACCTTGCAGCACGTTGGCTCAGATAGCTGTACCATTACACGCTGGTGATTCCTTAACATCAAAGGATATAGTCACACTTAACGTCAATCAACGTAAACTTTAACAGTCACCAAGGTGATGCCCACCATTGATGTATGACCTGCACACCTAGCAGTGTGTCAGCCATGGAAATAACACCAACATTCTTTCAGGCAAAGCGATCATTGATGAGCTCCTGACGTAAGGCTCTTGCAGCTATCATGCCACCATGGGCCTTTTCATGCGGTCTACAGGGGTGCGGGGGCATGGCTTCAGCATCAGCTTGATTGTCTGGCCCAATGTCAGCGCCCGCCTCCTCGTCCCTCTCTTCCTCTCTCTGGTGAGGTGGACTGTCAGACTCATCAGGCAATTCTTGTCCCCTCCTGATAGCCAAGTTGTGTAGCATGGAGCACACTACCACGAATTGAGCTACCTGCTCAGGATGGTATTGGAGCTCATATCCTGAGTGGTCCAGGCATCTCAAGTGCTGATTCAACACACCAATGGTTTTCTCCACGATATTGTGAGTTGCTCTATGGCTCTCGTTGTATCGCCTCTCGGCCTCGGTGTGGGTGTCACGCAGGGGGTCATCAGCCAGGTGGTGAGACCATATCCTTTGTCCCCAAGCATCCAGCATTGACCTTGTGGCTGATTGTTAAACAAGTCAGATACAGTGCTCTCACACAGGATGTGAGCATCAGGGATGCTGCCCAGAAATTGAGCATTCACTGCCAGTATAATTTGCTGGTGGTCGACAACCAGCTGGACATTCAGGGAGTGGAATCCCTCGCGGTTCCTGAAAACCTCAGCATCCTGAAAAGGTGCCCGCATCACGATGTGCGTACAGTCTATTGCTCCCTGCACCTTGGGGAAGTTTGCAATTCTGGAGAAACCTGGAGCCCTCTCACTCTGTGCCTCCCTGGTCATAGGGGAGCTGATCAAGTCCCTCATGCATGTGTACAGGGCTTCAGTGACCTGTCTAATGCAGCGATGTGTGGCATGCTGAGAAAGTCCGCAAATGTCGCCAGTTGTGGCCTGAAAAGAACCGGAGGCATAGAACGACAGTGCCGCGGTGACTTCGACCTCGACTGATGGTGCTGGCAGGCTGCAGGTCTGCTCTTATCAGCTGGCATACCTCAGTGATAACCTCTTTGTCGAAGTGCAGTCTCTGAAGGCAGGTGCTGTCGGGCAAGTTGAGGTAAGAATGCTTCTCTGTGTGCTTGAGGGGGGTGTAACGTCTTGGCCTCCTCATCTGTCTGTCACTTCGTACATTGGGCACATAATGCAACGCAGCGTTCCTTCGCAATGTCAAGTCTGCTGCATGTAATTGGTCACCAAGAGAGGGTGAGAAAGGACAGGCCTCATTGCTGTAGCTCTCTGTCTAGCCACAAACAAGGAATGTCCCGACGAACACATCTCTTCAATTCCAATCGGTCACAGTGTGGTCACGATGTTTTTTAGAGATGTTCACCTCAACTCCAACGACCTGCAGAGTACATCCGAACTCCGCCGAGGTTGAAGCACAGCAGCCTTTTAAAGGATGCAACATGTGATCTACAACATGGTGTCCATAACGCTGTGATTCATCCCAGTTAGTTCCACTTTGTGTGGGCGGTTTTTTGAGCGAGTGATATTGAGGCCGATATGTGTGCGAGGTGGTGAAACTGACAATGGGCGATCTCCATGGCCGCTAGTTTGGGTAAATATGCTCTTTACGACAAAAAACAGTCACCGGGCGTTAATATTGAATCTCGGCGTTAATTCCATGAGGAAAGTAACGCTGGGCGATAATATGGGTGTTGGATTTGCCCATTCTGCTCATACCGCCCCAAAAAAGTGGGCGGGCAGTAATATTTTTTCTCGGCGTTAAGCCCATTGGGAAAATAACGCTTGGTGATAAGTCTCCTACAATAGCCCGTCAGTTTCCATTTTGTTCCAAAATAGGCGATATCTGGGCATTATACGTCATTTCAGCAGTAAAATGGGCATTAAGTGGGCGTTAAGCAAGCAAAAAAATTGGAGGTTCTAGCCCCATATCTTTTGTTGTGTATTACCATGCAAGTTATGTATGGAGATTGTTTGGTTATGATTACTTCTCTATTAAGGAGGGAGAAGTGTGATAGATTGCCCCCTAGTGGACCACTGCTCCACCTAGTTGACAACCGATGTAATGAAACTGCTGATGTAAATACAATAAACGGGTCCTGTGGAAAAGCCATATGATGACAGTTGGACCATCTGTAGAGTGTGTTTGTTAGTGCTGTTGTAAGAATATATCACAATAGTTTCGGGCCCTCGCTGCTCAGTAACCTCCCCTCCCCCCGGGACCAGGCGGGCCGGCAGTCCCTGGGCCTTCTTCAAAGGGCACCATGGAAATGGCATGGCACTTTTAACCAAGTGTGCTTGGGGGGGGGAGGGGGAAATCAAATCCTCTGGGGGGAGGTTAATGATATGGTCATTGACACAACACAGCGGGGACTCTCCCCGTCTATCTCTCTCTCTGTCTCTCTGACTCTCTCTCTATCTGTCTGTCTCTCTTTATTTCTCTCTCTCTGTCTCTCTCTCTTTATTTCTCTCTCTGTTTGTCTCTCTATCTCTATCTCTCTGACTCTCTCCCTGTCTCTCTCTATTTCTCTCTGTCTCTCTCTGTGTGTCTCTGTCTCTCTGACTTCCTTTCTGTCTGTCTCGCTCGATCTGTCTCTCTCTCCCTCTCCCTCACTCTCCCGCTCTCCCGCTCTCTCTCTCTCCCTCTCTCTGTCTCTCCCTCTCTCTGTCTCTCCCGCTCTCCCTCCCTCTCTCTGTTTCTCCCTCTCTCTGTCTCTCCCTCTCTCTCTGTCTCTCCCTCTCTCTGTCTCTGTCTCTCCCTCTCTCTCTGTCTCTCCCTCTCGCTCTGTCTCTCCCTCTCTCTCCCTCTCTCTGTCTCTCCCTCTCTCTCTGTCTCTCCCTCTCTCTGTCTCTGTCTCTCCCTCTCTCTCTGTCTCTCCCTCTCGCTCTGTCTCTCCCTCTCTCTGTCTCTGTCTCTCCCTCTCTCTCTGTCTCTCCCTCTCTCTCTCTCTCTCTGTCTCTCCCTCTCTCTCTCTCTTTCTGTCTCTCTGTCTCTCTCCCTCTCAATCCCTCACCCCCTCTCTCATGAACATATATTGCCATATCAGTATTGCCTTGCCATGACAAAGCAATCTAAATAGCTGTTGCTCCTTTAAATACTTGGCTCTGTGTGGGGGAAGAAAGTTAATGCATTGACCAGGGGTGCTGGTAAACCAGCAGAGGGCAGGAACGGAGGGGGAGCACAAAGAGGGAAGGGTTCCTGTATTTTTAGCAGTCCCCTGTGTTGTTGAACCGACGCTGACTGCATGAGAGGGGAGACCTCAACCTTCACCAGTTGAGGATTCTAGCTGCGGTTCCCCTTTAAGAAGGGACCTCACTAGGTGGGTGAGTGGGTGGCAGGGTGCAGGATCACCACATGGCCAGCAGGGGCAGCAATGCTCCATTTGGCAGGGTGCAGGATTACCTCATGGCCAGCAGGGGCAGCAATGCTCCACGTGCAGGGTGCAGGATCACCTCATGGCCAGCAGGGGCAGCAATGCTCCATTTGGCAGGGTGCAGGATTACCTCATGGCCAGCAGGGGCAGCAATGCTACACGTGCAGGGTGCAGGATCACCTCATGGCCAGCAGGGGCAACAATGCTCCATGTGGCAGGGTGCAGGATCACCTCATGGCCAGCAGGGGCAGCAATGCTCCACATGGCAGGGTGCAGGATCACCTCATGGTCAGCAGGGGCAGCAATGCTCCACATGCAGGGTGCACGATCACCTCATGGCCAGCAGGGACAGCAATGCTCTACGTGGCAGGGTGCAGGATCACCACATGGCCAGCAGGGGGGGCAGCAATGCTCCACGTGCAGGGTGCACGATCACCTTATGGCCAACAGGGGCAGCAATGCTCTACGTGGCAGGGTGCAGGATCACCACATGGCCAGCAGGGGCAGCAATGCTCCACGTGGCAGGATGCAGGATCACCACATGGCCAGCAGGGGGGGGGGGCAGCAATGCTCCACGTGGCAGGGTGCACGATCACTTCATAAGAACGTAAGAAATAGGAGCAGGAGTCGGCTATTTGACCCCTCGAGCCTGCTCTGCCATTCAATAAGATCATGGCTGATCTGATAATGGACTCAGCTCCACTTCCCTGCCCGCTCTCCATAACCCTTATCGTTCAAAAATCTGTCTATCTCCACCTTAAATATACTCAATGACCCAGCCTCCACAGCTCTCTGGGGCAGAGAATTCCACAGATTTACAATCCACTGAGAGAAGAAATTTCTCCTCATCTCAGTTGTAAATGGGCAGCCCCTTATTTTAAGACCGTAAAATGACCCATTTACCCCAATCTCTGTTTTCTGTTAGTTAGCCAATTCTCTATCCATGCTAATATATTCCTTCCAACCACATGAGCTTTTATCTTGTGCAGTAACCTTTTGTGTGACACCTTATCAAATGCCTTCTGGAAATCCAAATACACCACATCCACTGGTTCCCCCTTATCCACCCTGCTTATTACATCCTCCAAGAACTCCAGAAAATTTGTCAAACATGATTTCCCTTTCATAAATCCATGCTGACTCTGTTTGATTGAATCACGCTTTTCCAAATGTCCTGCTACTGCTTTCTTAATAATGGACTCCAGCATTTTCCCAATGATAGATGTTAGGCTAACTGGTCTATAGTTTCCTGCTTTTTGTCTGCCTCCTTTTTTAAATAAGGGTGTTACATTTGTGGTTTTCCAATCTGCTGGGACCTCCCCAGAATCCAGGGAATTTTGGTAGATTACAAACAATGCATCCACTATCTCTGCAGCCACTTCTCTTAAGACCCCAGGATGTGAGGCATCAGGTCCAGGGGACTTGTCCGCCTTTAGTCCCATTATACCGAGTACTACTTCATTAGTGATAGTGATTGTATTAAGTTCCTCCCTACCTATAACCTCTTGATTGTACACTAGTAGGATGTTCATGTCCAGGTAGGGCAGCATTGCTCGATGTGGCTGCGTGCAGGATCACTTCATGCCCTAGTCACCCCTGTGTGTGTGTGTGTGTCTGTGTCTGACTGTGTTTTTACGAGTGTGTGAGTGTGTGTATGTGTGTGAGTGTGTGTCTGTGTCTGACTATGTGTTTTTGCGAGTGTGTGTATGTGTGTGTGTGTGTGTCTGTGTCTGACTATGTGTTTTTGCGAGTGTGTGAGTGTGTGTCTGTATCTGACTATGTGTTTTTGCGAGTGTGTGTATGTGTGTGAGTGTGTGTCTGTATCTGTGTGTGTGATGTTTGTGTGTCTGTATGTGTATGTGTCAATGTGTGTGTGTGTGTGTGTGTCAATGTGTGTGTGTCAATGTGTGTAGTGTCTGTGTCTGTGTGTTTGTGTGTGAGTGTATACCACCATGTGCGTGTGTAAGTGTCAATGTGTTTGTGTGTCGGTGTGTGTGCGTGTATCTGTGGGGCGGTACTGAGGGAGCGCTGCACTGTCAGAGGGACAGTACTGATGGAGCGCTGCACTGTCGGAGGGACAGTACTGAGGGAGCGCTGCACTGTCGGAGGGACAGTACTGAGGGAGTGCTGCACTGTCGGAGGGGCAGTACTGAGGCAGTGCTGCACTGTCGGAGGGCCAGTACTGAGGGAGTGCTGCACTGTCGGAGGGGCAGTACTGCACTGTCGGAGGGGCAGTACTGAGGGAGTGCTGCACTGTGGGAGGGGCAGTACTCAGGGAGTGCTGCACTGTGGGAGGGGCAGTACTGAGGGAGTTCTGCACTGTCGGAGGGGCAGTACTGAGGGAGTGCTGCACTGTTGGAGGGTCAGTACTGAGGGAGTGCTGCACTGTCGGAGGGGCAGTACTGAGGGAGTGCTGCACTGTCGGAGGGGCAGTAGAGAGGGAGCGTTGCATTGTCGGAGGGGCAGTTCTGAGGGAGCGTTGCATTGTCGGAAGTGGCATCTTTGAGATGAGACATTAAACTGAGGACCCGTCTGCCCTCTCAGATGGATGTAAAAGATCCCACGGCCAGTATTTTGAAGAAGAGCAGAGGTTGTTCTCCCCGGTGTCCCAGGGACAATATTTATCCCTCAACAACATCTGAAACAGATTCTCTGGTCATTTATCTCAGTGCTGTTTGTGGGATCTTGCTGTGTATAAATTGGCGCGGGAGACACCCTATAAATGCGAGTCGTTCTTTTTTATATAGGAACCATCTTGAAATAATGGGAGAAAACTGAAAAGTGAAGTTACCTTTCCGAGATGCAGTGGACTGTTGTTTGGGAGTCTCTCCTCGTGCTGCTTTGATTTGGGAGATGTTTGACGGTCCGTGTGGCCTCAAGACACACTGCTTGTGATTACTCCAGGATCGACTCGACCTTCCTCATTGTTGTGACTGAGTTTACTTCAGTGTCCAGGACACATCGAACCCTCCCATTGGTTGCTGCTGGGCTTGTTCCAGTATCTGAGACACATTGAACCACCTCATGGCTGGGGCTTTTTCACCACACTCTCTCTTTACCTCTTTATTACCATCCCTACTTGTTTCCTCTACCCCGGCGAGAATTCCAGTCTCTGAATCCTGGGTTGACATCCAGCGAGGTCCTGGTGCCTGATGGGAGCGGACTGTCAACCCGCCCCCCCCCCATCGTATCTAGCCAGACCCTCCTGGTCGGGCAGTGTTCGTCAGGCTGAGGACCTGTCCATATAAAATGGATCTTCCTTCTGGAGCTCAATCTACTGGGTGTAAAAACACTGGAAGGAATGAGCTGCCTCATTTTTAAAATAATTGTCGAGATGTCCCTGTCAAGGCCGACATTTATTGCCCATCCCTTGTCGCCCCTCGAGAAAGTGGGCCTTCGTCTTGAACCTTCTTGGTGCGGTGAAGGTGCTCCCGCGGTGCTGCTCGGTCGGGAGTTGTGGGATTTTGACCCGGGGACGATGACGGAACGGCCGATATATCTCCAAGCCGGGGACGGTGTGTGTGTGTGAGACTCGGAGGGGGAACTTGGAGGCGATGGTGTTCCCTTGCTCCGGCTGCCCTTGTCCTTCGAGGAGGGGGGCTGGAGTTGGAGGGTTTGGGAGGGTTTGTCGAAGGATGTGGTGCTGGGCACAGAAGAGAAAGAAGACTTGTTCTCCTCTTTGTCCGGTCACTCTACTCTAGGGAAGCCTCAATCCCAGCCAATAAACTCATTCTTCCACTAAAAATAACTCCATTAGTATAAATCCAACTGCTTCTCCCATCTCATTGAACAATTTCCCCCCTGAACAGTTCCTTTTCTGGGCTTCCTGAGTGTTATTTGCCCCCAATAGACTGAGCTTTCTGAAGTTGGCCATTGAGTCTGACCTTTCACCTCCCAACCCGCTTTCCAAATTGATTCAAATCTTTTCCTCCAACGGCTCCTGCTCGCGCTGGTGGCGGGCTGGGAGGCAGCCGACCAATCAGGGGCCGGGTAGCGCTGTCACTCAGCAGCCTGCCACGTGCACCGTTACCCCGCACCCTCCAATGGTTGCTGACTCACGCGGGGCAGGTCTAGAGTGGGCGGGACAGGCCGCTGAGTGACAGCGCTACCCGGCCCCTGATTGGTCGGCTGCCTCCCAGCCCGCCACCAGCGCGAGCAGGAGCCGTTGGTAGAAAAGATTTGGATCAATTTGGAAAGCGGGCTGGGAGGTGAAAGGTCAGACTGAATGGCCAACTTCAGAAAGCTCAGTCCATTGGGGAAAATTGCACTCAGGAAGCCCAGAGAAGGAACTGTTCAGGGGGGAAATTGTTCAGTGAGATGGGAGAAGTAGTTGTATTTACCCTAGGAGTGTTTTTAGTGGAAGAATACGTTTATTGGCTGGGATTGACGCTTCCTAGAGGATGGTGATAGGACGAGGACAACAAGTCTTCTTTCTCTTCTGTGCCCAGCACCACATCCTTCGACAAACCCTTCGGGTCCTCAGCCTGATGAACACCGCCCGACCAGGAGGGTCTGGCTAGATACGATGGGGGGGGGAGCGGGTTGACAGTCCGCTCCCATCAGGCACCAGGACCTCGCTGGATGTCAACCCAGGATTCAGAGACTGGAATTCTCGCCGGGGTAGAGGAAACAAGTAGGGATGGTAATAAAGAGGGAAAGAGTGTGTGTGGTGAAAAAGCCCCAGCCATGAGGTGGTTCAATGTGTCTCAGATACTGGAACAAGCCCAGCAGCAACCAATGGGGGGTTCGATGTGTCCTGGACACTGAAGTAAACTCAGTCACAACGATGAGGAAGGTCGAGTCGATCCTGGAGTAATCACAAGCAGTGTGTCTTGAGGCCACACGGACCGTCAAACATCTCCCAAATCAAAGCAGCACGAGGAGAGACTCCCAAACAACAGTCCACTGCATCTCGGAAAGGTAACTTCACTTTTCAGTTTTCTCCCACCATTTCAAGATGTTCCGACATAAAAAGACTTGCCTTTATAGAGTGTCTCCCGTGCCAATTTATACACAGCAAGATCCCACAAACAGCACTGAGATAAATGACCAGAGAATCTGTTTCGGATGTTGTTGAGGGATAAATATTGTCCCTGGGACACCGGGGAGAACAACCTCTGCTCTTCTTCAAAATACTGGCCGTGGGATCTTTTACATCCATCTGAGAGGGCAGACAGGGCCTCAGTTAAATGTTTCATCTGAAAGACGGCATCTCCGACAGTACGGCACTCCCTCAGTACTGCCCCTCCGACAGTGCAGCACTCCCTCAGTACTGCCCCTCCGACAGTGCAGCACTCCCTCAGTACTGCCCCTCCGACAGTGCAGCACTCCCTCAGTACTGCCCCTCCAACAGTGCAGCATTCCCTCAGTACTGCCCCTTCAACAGTGCAGCATTCCCTCAGTACTGCCCCTCCAACAGTGCAGCATTCCCTCAGTACTGCCCCTCCAACAGTGCAGCACTCCCTCAGTACTGCCCCTCCGACAGTGCAGCACTCCCTCAGTACTGCCCCTCCGACAGTGCAGCACTTCCTCAGTACTGCCCCTCCGACAGTGCGGCACTCCCTCAGTACTGCCCCTCCGACAGTGCAGCACTCCCTCAGTACTGCCCCTCTGACAGTGCGGCACTCCCTCAGTACTGCCCCTCCGACAGTGCGGCACTCCCTCAGTACTGCCCCTCCGACAGTGCAGCACTCCCTCAGTACTGCTCCGACAGTGCAGCACTCCCTCAGTACTGCCCCTCCGACAGTGCAGCACTCCCTCAGTACTGCCCCTCCGACAGTACGGCACTCCCTCAGTACTGCTCCGACAGTGCAGCACTCCCTCAGTACTGCCCCTCCGACAGTGCGGCACTCCCTCAGTACTGCCCCTCCGACAGTGCGGCACTCCCTCAGTACTGCCCCTCCGACAGTGCAGCACTCCCTCAGGACTGCCCCTCCAACAGTGCAGCACTCCCTCAGTACTGCCCCTCCGACAGTGCAGCACTCCCTCAGTACTGCTCCTCCGACAGCGCAGCGCTCCCTCAGTATTGGTAACCGGGAAGTGTTGGTCTGGATTATGGGGCTTGAGTCTCTGGAGTGTGTGGGGCTCAAACCTACAACCTTCTGGCTTAGTGGCGAGAGAGAGAGAAACCCACTGAGCCCCTGGTAACACCGAAATACAATACGGAAGGTGTAGAAAGGGGTTTGAAACATTTAAGACTGATTATATACTGAGGAAACTCGGAACTGCAGTAAGCAATGAGGTTAGTAACAGACTTCAAGAGGACATGGGCAGACTGGTGAAATGGACAGACACATGGCAGATGAGGCATAGAGTACATAAACAAGGCAGTTATTGCTAAACCCTTTATAAAACACTGGTTAGGCCCCAGCTGGAGTATTGTGTCCAATTCTGGGCCCCGCACTTTAGGAAGGATGTGAAGGCCTTGGAGAGGGAGCAGAGGGGACTGACCAGAATGGTACCAGGGATGAAGAACTTCAGTTACATGGGGAGACTGGAGAAGCTAGGGTTGTTTTCCTTGGAGCAGAGAAGGTTAAAGAGGACTTTGACGAGAATGGCTCCAGGGATGAGGGACTTCAGTTACATGGGGAGACTGGAGAAGCTAGGGTTGTTCTCCTTGGAGCAGAGAAGGTTAAAGGGGAGATTGACCAGAATGGCTCCAGGGATGAGGGACCTCAGTTACATGGAAAGACTGGAGAAGCTGGGGTTGTTCTCCTTGGAGCAGAGAAGGTTAAAGGGGAGATTGACCAGAATGGCTCCAGGGATGAGGGACCTCAGTTACATGGGGAGACTGGAGAAGCTGGGGTTGTTCGCCTTGGAGCAGAGAAGATTGAGAAGAGATTTGATAGAGGTGTTCAAAATTATGAGGGGTCTGGACAGAGTAAATGGAGAGAAATTGTTCCCATTGGTGGAAGGGTCGAGAACCAGAGGACACAGATTTAAGGTGATTGACAGAAGAACCAAAGGCATCACAAGGAAAAGCGTTTTTACACAGTGAGTGGTTGGATCTGGAATGCACGGCCTGAAAGGGTGGTGGAGACAGACTCCATCGCGGCTTGTGACAGGGAATCGGACGAGTAGCTGAAGGACAATAAATTGCAGGTCTACGGGAAAAGGGCGGGGAGTGGGACTAGCTGAAGTGCTCTTGCAGAGAACCGGCACGGGTTTGAGGGGCCGAGTGGCCTCCTTCTGTGCTGTGACTATTCTATGATAGGGGCTCCAACCCAAGCTATTCCTTGAGGGTCCCTAGATGGCTCACTGGAACTGTTTTGTTACTCTTGGCCCGGGGTGTAAATGGCGCTCCCTGCTATTCGGAGGCCGGTACTGCAAGAAGTTGATTTTTTTTTAAGGTCCCTTCAGTGATATATTCTTCACGACATCACAAACACACACATACACAAGATGGCTCTACAGGAACTTGTCATGTGACCTTGTCACATGATCCTTTTATTATATACATCGTTAGTTGCATTGCCAGAGTAGTCCACTAGGTGGAGCAGTAGTCCACTAGGGGGAGCTTCTCCCTCCTTCATGAAAAAGTAATCATAACAAAATAATCATTATACATACTTGCATGGTTATACGCAACAAAAAATATGGACTTATTTTGCCATATTTACAACTCAAACTTAAGCACTTGTTTTCTGTTTCGAAGAGGATACCTTCGCTCTCGAACAGAACTTTCCAAACATGGTGTCGAACTTAGACTCATTCTAGGCTGAGCCTGAGGAGAGTTTTTCTCCAAGGGCAATCCTTGATCTACATTTTAACTCTCTACAACTTCAGACTGTTTGTCTGCCTGACTCGCACTCAGACGTAAATTGTGACTTTCTCTTGGACTTGTTTCTAGTACATCTGATGTAGGATTTGCTACTGGTACTCTGCTTGTAATAAGACTATCTGACTCATCAGAAATAATCGAATCATTCCTACTTTCAACTCCTTCCACATCTGTAGGTAAAATATGATCAATGTGAAGAAACCTAACCTTTCCATGATTAAACGTCTTGACCAAATATGTGCGAGGACCACATATCTTCACCAGTCTTCCTGGTAATCAACTTTAACCATTTATGGTGATGGTTCTTCACTCTTGCCTTCTGGTTCAATTTCACACTTCTCTCTCTTACTCTACCTCTATCATGATTCTCTTTCAGTCTGAATTGTTTCCCTTCCACTGACTTTGCCAAGTTTGGCTTTAACAACAAGAACCTGGTTCGTAGCTGTCATTTGAGAAACAACTCTGCTGTTGTTTTACCAGTAGTTGTATGAGTATTACGATAAGTAATTGGAAAATTTGCTAGTTTGTGATCCAACGACAACTGCCGTTTCTTTGGATTTGGATCCAACATTTACTTGATGAGGGCACGTTTTACAACTTGTACTGTGCGCTCTGCTGCACCATTTGAAGCAGGGTGGTACGGTGGAACTTTGGTACGTTTCTCACCATTTCTGCTCATGAGCTGTGCAAATTCTTCTGAACAAAACTGCGGCCCATTACTAGACACAATTTCTTCTGGGAGGCCATATGAAGAAAACAATCTTCACAAATTGTCTAGTGTTTGACTTGTTGTTATTTTCCGCATCAGAAACACCTCTACTCACTTTGAATGACTATCAATCACAATGAACAATTGTTGTCCTTAGAGCTCAGAAAAATCTACATATAACCTTTGCCACACCCTGGGTAGCCATTTCCATGTCTGTAATGGTACTGATGGTGGTTTCTTGCTCACTGATTGATATGTTGTACACTGACTGACGATGTACTCTATGGGCACGAACTTGGTCAAAGCCAAGGGCCGCCCAAAGGACCGTCAGTGGCCGCTGAGAGACCGGACGGTGCTTTGCCAGGAAGATTCCTCAAAAAGAGATGGCTGTACCGCCCGATGGTAAAATAACGGCTTACGCCGTCAATTTGGGCGGCAGCGGGTGGGAGCTCCCAATCGCAGTGGCATATGTGATCCTCGGAAAAGTGCCGCCGAGGATTGAGTCGGGCCCAGGGTGGTGGGGGGGTGCGGGGGAGACCTACAAATAAAAATCTTTAAAAAAAACACTGGAACATCTTCAGGGGACCCCATACAGATAAATCGCTGGGGAGAAAAAATTAAAAGATGTCCACTAACCTTTTTTCTGCAGGTCTTCTTACTTACCATCGGGGTTAGACCTGCCGCCACGCAGTGTCCTTCCCCCTGCTCCCGCCGACTCCCGCCCGGAGGAATCTGCCAGCTCGGCGTGCAGGAGGACACTTACACGACTTGGCCACCAGCAGCCGTCAGCGGGCAGTTCCCGGCGGTACTCCCCTCCCGCCGGCTGCAGACCTGGAGGGATCTGTCACCGAGGGGAGATTGCCGAAAAAACTCGGCGACAGCGAGCAGTAAGGCCACCAATTTCGGGCCTTATATCTTTATCTAAACCTGGACACCATCAGTAACTGCTGCAACACTCTTGGTCAAATGCATTCCCGGGTGCTGGTCATAAAGATCTCCTAACAACTTGGACCTGAATTTATTTGGGATAACTACTTTTGCACCCCACATGATCCAATCTTTATCCACTGATAATTCATTCCTATGAAGAAGTATGGATGAATATCTTCCTCTGATACCTGATTTGGCCATCCATTTGCTATGCAATCATACACCTTTGACATAACTGGATCACGTTTGGTTGCTCTACCAATCTCTTTAGCTGTGACTGGCAGCTCATCAATGTATGAAAAATTGAACACTACTTCTACCTCAGAGATTATGTCCTCAGTTTCTAGTCTTTTGAGTTCTTGCTCAACTTCCTCCTTGAGTGCGAAGGGTATGGGATGTGGCTTGCAGTAAACTGGTCCAGCGTACTTCTGCACTCTTGACACTCACCTTGAAGCCTTGGATCGGACTGCCTGTTTCGCAGAACACCTTCGGATACTGCTTGATGACATCATCTTTCGATGCAAATCTCATTTCAACACGAAAAATCTCATTCCAATCCAGCTTCAGTGATCCAAAGCAATTTCTACCTATTAAGGCAGGCTTGTCTTCTGCCACTACTAAGAGAAGCAAGGTCTGAAACTGATCCTTGTATTTCAACAGTATGATGATACGTCCTACCACAGGGATTTGCTCTCCTGAGTAGCCTCACGAGACTTCTCTACGAGAAAATTGCTATGTATACAACACCTGTAACCAGCATTCTACCGCCACCAGAGGGTGCATCTGTTGGCGTCCCAAGGGATCCCATCATCCCTTGGGAGCACTGCATATAAGCAGGCCTCCCATGCTGTGTCAGCACTCTGGAGTCAGAATAAAGAGACTAAGGTCACACTTAAGTCTACAGTGCTCAGTCACATTGCTTTATTTGAGACGTAACAACTGGTGACGAGGACGGGATAACGAACCATCACGTGAAAATGCAGAGAACTGTTGGTATGCTGGAGACATTCTCAGAAGGTGACGATTGCGAAGCCTTCGTGGAGAGACTCGACCAATACTTTGTGACCAACGAGCTGGAAGGGGATGAGAACACTGCCAAGTGAAGGGTGATCCTCCTCACCGCCTGCGGGGCAATAACCTACGGCCTCATGAAAAATCTTCTCGCTCCGGTGAAACCAACAACCAAATCGTATGAAGAACTGTGTACGCTGGTGCGGGAGCACCTAAATCCGAAGGAGAACGTTCTGATGGCAAGGTGTCGATTTTACACATGTCGACGGTCTGAAGGCCAGGAAGTGACGAGCTATGTCGCCGAGCTAAGGCGCCTTGCAGGACATTGCGAATTCGATGGATTCCTGGAGCAAATGCTAAGAGACTTCTTTGTGCTTGGCATTGGCCATGAGGTTATCCTTCGCAAACTATTGACTGTTGAAACACCGAACCTGAGCAAAGCCATACCGATAGCCCAGGCATTTATGTCCACCAGCGATAACACCAAACAAATTTCGCAGCATAAAGAGACTTTGGCAAGTACTGTACACAAAGTAATGTAGTTTTCAGGCAGGAATGTACATGGCAGAATGTCCACACCTGCCGCTGCACAACCTCAGATGACCCAGAGTCCGCCATCAAGTGTGAATGCGAGGCAGTTAACACCTTGTTGGCGCTGCGGAGGTGATTATCGAGCCCATCAATGCCGCTTCAAACACTATGCGTGCAAAGCCCGTGGAACAATGGGACACCTCCAGCGAATGTGCAGACGAGCTGCAAACCTGCAAACCACCATGTTGCAGAGGAAGATCGATCCATGGCGGATCAAACTGAACTAGAGACTCGAACCGAGGAGGCAGAAGTGTACGAGGTACACACCTTCACCACGAAATGTCCACCAATCATGTTAAAAGTCGAACTGAATGGAATTCCTCTGTCCATGGAATTGGACACGGGTGTGAGTCAATCTATCACGAGCAAAATGACCTTCGACAGGCTGTGGTGCAACAAGGCACACAGGCCCAAGCTGAGCCCTATTCATACCAAGCTGAGAACTTACACCGAAGAGCTGATCCCTGTAATTGGCAGTGCAGCAGTAAAAGTCTCCTATGATGGAGCGGTGCACGAACTACCACTATGGATTGTACCAGGAGATGGCCCCACACTGTTCGGCAGAAGCTGGCTGGGGAAAATCCGCTGGAACTGGGACAACATCCGAGTGCTCTCGTCCGTCGACGACGCCTTATGTGCCCAGGTTCTGAGCAAGTTTCCATCGTTGTTTGAGCCAGGCATCGGAAGTTTCTCGTGGGCGAAGGTGCAGATCCACTTGGTTCCCGGTACACAACCCATCCACCACAAGGCACGGGCGGTGCCATACATGATGCGAGAGAAAGTGGAGATCGAGCTAGACAGGCTGCAACGAGAGGGCATCATCGCGCCGGTGGAGTTCAACGAGTGGGCCAGTACGATTGTTGCGGTTCTCAAGGGCGATGGCACGGTCAGAATTTGTGGGGACTATAAAGTAACGATTAACCGTGTTTTGCTGCAGGATCAGTACCCGCTACCCAAGGCAGACGACCTATTTGTGACGCCGGCAGAAGGGAAGATGTTCACCAAGTTGGACCTGACCTCGGCCTACATGACGCAGGAGCTGGCGGAGTCTTCGAAAGGCCTCACCTGCATTAACACGCACAAGGGTCTGTTCATCTACAATAGATGCCCGTTTGGGATTCGATCAGCCGCGGCTATTTTTCAAAGGAACATGGAGAGTCTGCCAAAGTCGGTTCCGCGCACCATGATTTTCCAGGATGACATATTGATCACAGGTCAGGACACCATCAAACACTTGAAGAATCTGGAAGAGGTTCTAAGTCAGCTAGATCGTGTGGGACTCAGGTTGAAATGCTCAAAGTGTGTTTTCCTGGCACCTGGTCTTAGGGAGAAGAATCGCGTCAGACGGCATCAGACCCACCGACACCAGGACGGAGGCCATCAAGAACGCGCCTAGGCTACAGAACGTGACAGAACTGCGTTCGTTCCTGGGACTCCTCAATTATTTTGGTAATTTCCCACCCGGGTTAAACACCTTGCTAGAATCTTTACATGTGTTGCTACGCAAGGGAGATGACTGGGTACAGGGGAAATCACAAGAGACTGATTTTGAGAAAGCCAGAAATCTGTTATGTTCCAACAAACTGCTTGTTCTGTATGACCCATGTAAACATTTAGTGCTAGCTTGCGATGCGTCTTCGTACGGGGTCGGATGTGTGTTACAACAAGCAAACAAATCTTGAACATTGCAACCAGTCGCTTATGCATCCAGGAGTTTGTCCAAGGCCGAAAGGGCCTACAGTATGATTGAAAAAGAAGCTCTAGCATGCGTTTACGGGTTGAAAAAAATGCACCAGTATCTGTTTGGGCTTAAGTTCGAGTTAGAAACTGACCATAAGCCGCTCATATCGCTATCCTCAGAGAGCAAAGGGATTAATACCAATACCTCTGCTCGCATCTAAAGATGGGCGCTCATGCTGTCTGCATATAACTATGTAACACGCCACAGACCAGGCACAGAGAACTGCGCTGATGCTCTCAGTCGGCTGCCATTGCCCACCACCGGGGTGGAAATGGCACAGCATGCAGACTTGCTCTTGGTGATGGATGCATTTGAAAACGAAAAGTCACCCATTACGGCCCGCCAGATCAGGACTTGGACCAGCCAGGATCCTTTATTGTCCCTTGTAAAAAACTGTGTCCTCCATTGGAGCTGGTCCAGCGTCCCAGCGGAGATGCATGAAGAGATCAAGCTGTTCCAGCGTTGCAAAGACGAAATGTCCATACAGGCGGGCTGTCTTTTGTGGGGTAATCGCGTGGTTTTGCCTGAGAAGGGCAGGCAAATGATCATATGCGATCTACACAGTACCCACCCAGGCATAGTAATGATGAAAACTATAGCCAGATCCCATGTGTGGTGGCCTGGCATCGACTCAGATTTGGAGTCTTGCATGCGCCAATGCAACACTTGCTCTCAACTGAGCAATGCACCGTTAAGTTTGTGGTCATGGCCCTCCAAATCGTGGTCTAGGATCCACGTTGACTTTGCTGGCCCGTTTCTAGGCAAAATGTTTTTGGTTGTTGTCGATGCTTATTCAAAATGGATTGAGTGTGTAATAATGTCTGTAAGCACGTCCACTGCCTCCATCGAAAGCCTACTAGCCATGTTTGCCACATATGGCCTGCCTGATGTCCCAGTCAGCGACAATGGGCCGTGCTTCACCAGTGCTGAATTCAAGGAATTCATGACCCGCAATGGGATCAAGCACGTCACATCTGCCCTGTTCAAGCCCGCATCTAACGGCCAGGCAGAATGGGTAGTCCAAACCATCAAGCAAAGCTTGAAACGCTGTCAGAAGGCTCCCTGCAGACCCGCCTGTCCCTAAGGGAGTGCTGCACTGTTGGTGGGTCAGTACTGAGGGAGCGCTGCGCTGAGGGAGCGCCGCACTATCGGAGGGGCACTATTGAGGGAGTGCTGCACTGTCGGAGGGCCAGTACTGAGGGAGCGCTGCGCTGAGGGAGCGGCGCACTATCGGAGGGGCACTATTGAGGGAGCGCTGCGCTGTCGTGGGCCAGTATTGAGGGGGCGCTGCACTGTCAGAGGGGTAATGCTGAGGGAGTGCTGCACTGTCGGAGGGCCAGTACTGAGGGAGCGCCGCACTATCGGAGGGCCAGTATTGAGGGAGCGCCGCACTATTGGAGGGGCACTATTGTGGGAGCGCTGCACTGTCTTGGGCCAGTATTGAGGGGGCACTCACTGTTGGAGGGGCAGTGCTGCACTGTCGGAGGGCCAGTACTGAGGGAGCGCCGCACTATCGGAGGGGCACTATTGTGGGAATGCTGCACTGTCTTGGGCCAGTATTGAGGGGGCACTCACTGTTGGAGGGGCAGTGCTGCACTGTCGGAGGGCCAGTACTGAGGGAGCGCCGCACTATCGGAGGGGCACTATTGTGGGAGCGCTGCACTGTCTTGGGCCAGTATTGAGGGGGCACTCACTGTTGGAGGGGCAGTGCTGCACTGTCGGAGGGCTAGTACTGAGGGAACGCCGCACTGTTGGAGGGGCAGTATTGAGGGAGTGGTGCACTGTCAGAGAGACAGTACTGAGGGAGCGCGGCACTGTCAGAGAGGTTAGTACTGAGGGAGGGCTGCACTGTCAGATGGGCAGTACTGAGGGTGCATTGCACTGTCAGATGGGCAGTACTGAGGGTGCATTGCACTGTCGGAGGGCCAGTACTGAGGGAACGCCGCACTGTTGGAGGGGCAGTATTGAGGGAGTGGTGCACTGTCAGAGAGACAGTACTGAGGGAGCGCGGCACTGTCAGAGAGGTTAGTACTGAGGGAGGGCTGCACTGTCAGATGGGCAGTACTGAGGGTGCACTGCACTGTCGGAGGGGCAGTACTGAGGGTGCTTTACTCTGTATCTAACCCATGCTGTACCTGCCCTGGGAGTGTTTGATGGGACAGTGTTGAGGGAGATTTATATATAGAGGTCAGAATACAAGGAACAGAACAGGATATAAGTAAAACAAAAATAGTAATAAATATATATGTTTAATGGTATATCCCAGACCCAGCGTCTTTGCGTCATTCCCCTTTTGACCGCACCGTTTGCTCCAGCTTGAGTCGCCCTTAAAGTGGAGCCGCACCCCTACTGCCACTTACGGTTGTGCAACGAGAATTCATCCAGGCCCCATTAAAGTGGCAACCGGATTGTGGAAAGTCAGTGGGTGGGAGAAGAGAGGAAAGGGGCAAAGAAATGGAGCGACATGATAAAAGAAGTTGGGAAAGGGAGAAATAAATGATAGAATCATAGAAATTTACAGCACGGGAGGAGGCCATTTCGGCCCATCATGTCCGTGCCGGCCGACAAAGAGCTACCCAGCCTAATCCCACTTTCCAGCTCTAGACCTGTAACCCTGCAGGTTACGGCACTTCAAGTGCACATCCAAGTACTTTTTAAATGTGATGAAGGTTTCTGCCTTGACCACCCTTTCAGGCAGTGAGTTCCAGACTCCCACCACACTCTGGGTGAATAAATTTTTCCTCAAATCCACTCTAAACTTCCTACCAAGCACCTTAAATCTATGCCCCAAGGGAAATAGATTCTTCCTATCCATTCAATCTAGGCCCCTCATAATTTTATACACCTCAATAAGGTCCTCCCTCAATCTCCTTTGTTCCAAAGAAAACAAATCCAGCCTATCCAATCTTTCCACATAGCTAAAATTCTCCAGTCCTGGCAACATCCTCGTAAATCGCCTCTGTCATCATCATAATAGGCAGCCCCTCGAAATCAAGGAAGACTTGCTTCCACTCTAAAAGTGAGTTCTCAGGTGGCTGTACAGTCCAATACAGGAATGACAGTCTGTCACAGGTGGGGCAGACAGTCGTTGAAGGAAAGGGTGGGTGGGACTGGTTTGCCGCACGCTCCTCCTGTTGTCTGCGCTTGATTTCCGCGTGCTTTCGGCGACGAGACTCGAGGTGATCAGCACCCTCCCGGATGCTCTTCCTTCACTTTGGGCGGTCTTGGGCCAGGGACTCCCAAGTGCCAGTGGGGATGTTGCGCTTTACCAGGGAGGCTTTGAGGGTGTCCATGTAACATTTCTTCTGCCCACCTGGTGCTCGCCTGCCGTGTCGGAGCTCGAGTAGAGCGCTTGCTTAGGGAGTCTAGTGTCAGGCATGCGGACGATGTGGCCCAGCCAGTTGGTTGAGTGTGGTGAAAGAATGCAAAATTCACAAGAAACCCCCCCTGTGTTTGGGCTCATTTGAATGGAAATTTAATTTGGGACTATCTACCGAAAAATTTGGAACTCTAAAGTGCTTATGGAAGAAACTACGAACTTTAATAGAATTATGAACTTTTAAAAGACAAACTCAAGGCTGTGGGCGGACCTACGGAATTAGCAAGAGACAGCCTACTTAAGTAAAGCTACCTGGGTGTGAGAACTGAGTTAACCTGTCTGGAAGAATGAGTATTTGAAAATCCTTCTCCACAAGAGACATTGACATCACAAAATCACCCATTTCAGCATATACATCACAAAGAGGCCCAATCCAGCCTGTATGCGAAAGACTAAGCACAAAAGGACATTGCAATTATCAAACTAATATTTCCATCAGGAAACAGTTTTCGAACATCAACCCACCCAAGACATATCAATTGTAACGAGCCCGGCAAAATATTACAAAGAAGAACCAAGCCCGCCAAAATTATACAAAGGATTGTGAAGAGATTTGGCGCTAAGATTAGAACACTGAAATCATATAACTGGCCACTGTTTTCAACAGAGGTTAGAGAGGTGGTTGCTAGGTAGCTACAAGGCTGCCACTACCTCATCAAGACAAGGAGAGAAACCAACGCGACAGTTGTAAACTAACTTCTCCAGCCTCGAAGTCTTGAAGTCCTGAAGGAAGGAAGAACATCACCATCTACCATTAACTATCAAAAGGATTGAATAAGCATAAGTCCCTGCTTGCCCTGGAGTTAGGTATTGGGCGGTGGGAGGTATAATTCACTGTAGCCTCCTTTGAATGTGTAGTGTACGGTTCTTTATTAGAGTGGTTATAAGTTTGATCTTGTACCTTTCCTTGTATTCTTTATTAGAGTGATTATAAGTTTGACCTTGTATCTTTCCTTGCACTGTCTTTTATTGGAGTGATTGTAAGTTTGGCCGTGTATTTTTTTACGAGAGTACTAAGTCTGTATTACCTTGACTAATAAAAACAAAGTTCTTTGTATCAAAACCAGTGTCCTCTGCACTTTTGTCACACCCCCAAATAAATCCAGAGTACAGAACCCAAGGGATTGGGAGCGATTCGAACCGCTCAAGTTGGTCAGAAGGGAACCTGACCCCCCCCCTCCCATAGAGACCACAACCCCCCTTACAGCGGTCAGTGTTTCAATGCTGGGGATGTTGGCCTGAGGAAGAATACTGATGTTGGTGCGTCTATCCTCCCAGTGGATTTGCAGGATCTTGCGGAGGCAGTGCTGGTGGTATTTCTCCAGTGTTTTGAGATGTCTAATGTATATAGTCCACATCTCTGAGCCATACAGGATATCACTCCTACCTTGTAAACCATAAGCTTGGTGCTAGATATGAGGTCCTGGTCTTCAAACACTCTCTTCCTCAGGCGACCGAAAAGGCTGTGCTGGCACACTGGAGGCGGTGTTGGACCTCATCGATGTCTGCCCTTGCTGATAGTAGGCTCCCGAGATATGGAAAATGGTCCACTTTGGCCAAGGCCACGATGTGGATTTTGATGACTGGGGGGCAGTGCTGAGAGGCGGCGTCAGGTTTGTGGAGGACCTTTGTCTAATGGATGTTTAATGTAAGGCCCATGCTTTCGTATGCCTCGATGAAGGTGTTGATGATGGCTTGGAGTTTGGCCTCTGAGTGTGCGCAGACGCAAGCGTCATCCACGTACTGTAGTTCGATGACAGAGGATGGGATAACCTTGGATCGAGCCTGGAGGCGACGAAGGTTGAACAGTTTCCCACTGGTTTTATAGTTTAGCTCCACTCCAGTGGGGAGCTTGTTGAGAGTGAGATGAAGCATTGCAGCGAGGAAGATTGAGAAGAGCATTGGTGTGATGACACAGCCCTGTTTGACCCCGGTCCAGACGTGGATTGGGTCTGTGGTGGTTCCGTGGGTCAGGATCACGGCCTGCATGTCGTCGCAGAGCAGGCGGGGGATGGCGACAAACTTTTGGGGGCAGCCGAAACGGAGGAGGACGCTCCATAGTCCCTCGCGGTTAACAATGTCTAAGGTCTTTGTGAGATCAAAGAAGGCCATGTACAAGGGTTGGTGCTGCTCCCTGCATTTCTCTTATAGTTGTTGCGCGGTGAAGAACATGCCCGTTGTACCCCGTAGTGAACGGAATCCGCACTGTGACCCCGGGAGGAGCTCCTCAGCCACAGGCAGAAGACGACTGAGGAGGATTCTTGCCCGTGACCGACAGCAGGGAGATTCCTCGGTAGTTACCGCAGTCAGACTTGTCCTCTTTTTTGAAGATGGTCACGATTACGGCATCTCTGAGATCTCCTGGCATGCTCTCCTCTTCCTTCCAGATAAGAGAGATGAGGTCATGCATTTGTGCCAATAATGCTTCTCCGCCATACTTTAGTGCCTCGGTGGGGATTCCATCTGCTCCTGTTGCCTTGTTATTCTTGATCTGACGGATGGCCTTTTCTACCTGGTGCAGGGCTGGGGTTTTGCTGAGATGGTGGCGGGTCCACTCCATCCCGCTGTGTGCTACCCGCCACCATCTCCTCTGTACCCTCTCTAGCGCAATCACATCTTTCCTGTAATGTGACCAGAACTGCACACAGTACTCTAGCTGCAGCTTAACTAGTGTTTTATACAGTTCAAGCTTAGCCTCTCTACTCTTGTATTCTATGCCTCGGCTAAAAAAGGCAAGTATTCCATATGTCTTCTTAACCACCTTATCTATCTGGCTTCAAGGATCTGTGGACCTGCTCTCCAAGGTCCCTTTGTTCCTCTACACTTCTCAGTATCCCACCATTTAATGTGTATTCCCTTGCCTTGTTTGCCCTCCCCAAATACATTACCTCACACTTCTCCAGATGGAATTCTGCCCACATGACCAGTCCATCGATATCTTCCTGCAGTCTACAGCTTTCTTCTTCATTATCAACCACACGGCCGATTTTAGTATCATCTGCAAACTTCTTAATCATACCCTCAACATTCAAGTCTAAATCATTGATATAAAAGCAAGGGACCCAGTACTGAGCCCTACGGAACCCCACTGGAAACAACCTTCCAGTCACAAAAACACCCGTCAACCATTACTCTTTGCTTCCTGCCACTGAGGCAATTTTGGATCCAACTCGCCACTTTGCCTTGGATCCCATGGGCAATTACTTTCATGACCAGTCTGCCATGTACAGGGTATTGGCGAGGCCACACCTGGAGTACTGTGTACAGTTTTGGTCTCCATATTTAAGGAAGGATATACTTGCATTGGAGGCTGTTCAGAGAAGGTTCACTCGGTTGATTCCGGAGATGAGGTGATTAACTTATGAGGATAGGTTGAGTAGGTTGGGCCTATATACACATTGGAGTTCAGAAGGATGAGAGGTGATCTTATTGAAACTTATAAGATAATGAGAGGGCTTGATGAGGTGGATGCAGAGAGGATGTTTCCATTCTTAGGGGATGTTATGTATTTTTAACCCCTTGTAATCTGTAACCACCAGAGGGCCTACCTGTTGGAGTCCCAAGGGATCCGAGCATCCCTTGGGAGCACGGTATATAAGCAGGCCACCCACGAGGTACCTGCACTCTGGAATCTTATTAAAGGAGCGAAGGTCACACTTGCTCATTGTACACAGTACTCAGTTTCATCCTTTATTTTGAATGTATCAATTGGCGACGAGGTAACGAACAACCGCGCAAAAATGCAAAGAACAGTTGGTATCCTGGAGAAGTTCTCAGAAGGGGACAATTGGGAGGCCTTCGTGGAGAGACTTGACCAATACTTCGTGGCCAACGAGCTGGAAGGGGACGAGAACGCTACCAAATGAAGGGCGAGCCTCCTAACTGTCTGTGGGGCAACAACCTATGGCCTCATGAAGAATCTTCTAGCTCCGGTAAAACCAACAGCTAAATCCTATGAAGAATTGTGTATACTGGTCCGGGAGCACCTAAATCCTAAGGAAAGCGTTTTGATGGCGAGATATCGGTTCTACACGTGTCAATGGTCGGAGGACCAGGAAGTGGCGAGCTATGTCGCCGAACTAAGGTGCCTCACAGGACATTGCGAATTTGAGGGATTCCTAGAACAAATGCAGAGAGACTTTTTTGTATTGGGTATTGGCCATGAGGTAATCCTTCGCAAACTATTGACTGTTGAAACTCCGAATCTAAGTAAAGCCATAACGATAGCCCAGGCTGCTGTCCGACCTCAGATGACCCAGAGTCCGCCATCACTCGTTATTGCGAGGTAGTTAGCACCTTGTTGGCGCTGTGGAGGTGATCATCGGCCCCATCAATGCCACTTCAAGCACCATACGTGCAACGGCTGCAGAACAATGGGACACCTCCAGCGAACGTGCAGGCGAGCTGCAAACCCTGAAAACCACCACATTGCAGAGGAAGGTCGATCCACTATGGATCAGGCTGAATTGGAGACTCGTACCGAGGAGGCAGAAGTGTACGGGGTACACACATTCACCACGAAATGTCCACCAATAATGTTGAAAGTTGAACTGAACGGAATTCCAGTGCCTAACCATAATGAGTAAAAAGGCCTTCGACAGGCTGTGGGGCAAAAAGGCACACGGGCCCAAGCTCAGCCCCATTCACATCAAACTAAGGACTTGCACGAAGAAACTAATCCCTGTAATTGGCAGTGCAGAAGTCAAAGTCTCCTATGATGGAGCAGTACACGAACTCCCGCTGTGGATTGTGCCAGGGAATGGCCTCACATTGTTTGGCAGAAGCTGGCTGGGAAAAATCCACTGGAACTGGGACGACATCCGAGCGCGTTCGTCCGTCGACGACGCCTCATGTGCCCAGGTTCTGAGCAGATTTCCATCGTTGTTTGAGCCAGGCATTGAAAGCTTCTCGGGGGGAAAAAGTGCAGATCCATTTGGTTCCCGGTACGCAACCCATCCACCACAAGGCTCGGGCGGTACCATATATGATGTGTGAGAAAGTGGAAATTGAGCTGGACTGGCTGCAGCGAGAAGGCATCATCGCACCGGTGGAATTCAACGGGTGGGCCAGTCCGATTGTTCCGGTACTTAAAGAGAACGGCGCGGTCAGTATTTGTGGGGACTATAACGTAACGATTAACCGCTTTTCGCTACAGGACCGGTACCTGCTACCCAAGGCAGACGACCTATTTGCGACCCTGGCTGGAGGGAAGACATTCACCAAGCTGGACCTGACCTCGGCCTACATGACGCAGGAGCTGGAGGAGTCTTCGAAAGGCCTCACCTGCATCAACACGCACAAAGGTCTGTTCATCGATAACAGATGCCCGTTCGGGATTCGGTCGGCCGTGACAATCTTCCAACGGAACATGGAGAGCCTGCTAAAGTCGGTTCCTCGCACATTGGTTTTCCAGGACGACATACTGGTTACAGGTCGGGACACCATTGAGCACTTGAAGAATCTGGAAGAGGTTCTTAGTCGGTTGGATCGCGTGGGGCTCAGGTTGAAATGCTCGAAGTGTGTTTTCCTGATGCAGGAGGTCGAGTTCTTGGGAAGAAGAATCGCGGCAGACGGCATCAGACCCACCGACGCCAAGACGGAGGCCACCAAGAACGCGCCGAGACCACAAAACATGACGGAGCTGCGGTCGTTCCTGGGGCTCCTTAACTATTTGGGTAATTTCCTACACGGGTTAAGCACCCTGTTAGAACCCCGACATGTGCTACTGCGCAAGGGAGACGACTGGGTATGGGGGAATTCACAAGAGGCTGCCTTTAAGAAAGCCAGAAATCTGTTGTGTTCAAACAAACCGCTTGTCCTGTACAACCCTTGTAAACGATTAGTGCTAGCTTGCGATGCGTCGTCATACGGGGTCGGGTGTGTGTTACAACAGGCTAACGAATCGGGGATTTTGCAACCGGTCGCTTATGCGTCCAGGGGTTTGTCCAAGGCCGAAAGGGCCTACAGCATGATTGAAAAAGAGGTTCTGGCGTGCGCTTACGGGGTAAAGAAAATGCACCAGTACTTATTTGGCCTCAAGTTTGAGCTTGAAACTGACCACAAGCCGTTCATATTGCTGTTCTCTGAGAGCAAAGGGATTAACTCTGCCTCTGCCCACATCCAAAGATGGGCGCTCAACTATGTAATCTGCCACAGACTGGACACAGAGAACTGTGCAGATGCTCTCAGTCGGCTGCCATTGCCCACCACCGGGGTGGAAATGGCACAGCCAACTGACTTGCTCATGGTAATGGATGCATTCGAGTAAGAGATGTCCCCCGTTACGGCCCGCCAGATCAGGACCTGGACCAGCCAGGATCCTTTACTGTCCTTGGTAAAAAACTGTGTCCTCCATGGGAGCTGGTCCAGTATCCCAGTGGAGATGCAGGAGGCGATTAAGCCGTTCCACAGGTGCAAAGACAAAATGTTCCTGCAGGCGGATTGTCTGTTGTGGTGCAATCGCGTGGTCTTGCCCAAGAAAGGCAGAGACACATTCATATGTGAACTGCTCAGCACCCACCCAGGCATCAGAATGATGAAAGCCATAGCCAGATCCCACGTGTGGTGGCCCAGCATCGACTCAGATTTAGAGTCATGCGTGCGCCCGTGCAACACTTGCTCTCAGCTGAGCAATGCACCCAGAGAGGCACCACTGAGTTTGTGGTCGTGGCCCTCCAAACCGTGGTCGAGAATCCAAGTGGACTATGCGAGCCCATTTCTAGGCAAAATGTTTTTTGGTTGTCGTGGATGCTTACTCAAAATGGGTTGAATGTGCGACAATGTCTGTAAGCACGTCCACGGCCACCATTGAAAGCCTACGAACCATGTTTGCCACGCACGGCCTGCCTGATGTCCTAGTCAGCGACAATGGGCCGTGCTTCACCAGTGCTGAATTCAAGGAATTCATGACCCACAATGGGATCAAGCATGTCACATCTGCTCCATTCAAGCCCACATCCAACGGCCAGGCAGAACAGGCAGTTCAGACCATCAAGCAAAGCTTGAATCGTGTGTCGGAAGGCTCCCTGCAGACCCAACTATCCCGTGTGCTGCTCCGCTACCGCACCAGACCCCACTCACTCACCGGAGTTTCCCCAGCTGAGCTGCTCATGAAAAGGGCACTTAAAACAAGGCTCTCTCTTGTCCACCCTGATCTCCATGATCATGTGGAGGGCATCAACAAAGTGTGTACCATGACCACGCAAATTTGTCACGTGATATTGAAGTCAATGATCCTGTGTTTGTGCTCAATTATGGACATGGTCCCAAATGGCTCGCTGGCACGGTCATAGCCAAAGAGGGAAGTAGGGTGTTTCAGGTCAAATTGGCCAACGGACTAACGTGCAGAAAACATTTGGACCAAATCAAATTGCGGTTCACCAACAGCTATGAACAACCCGAAGAAGCCACCACCAACTTTGACCCTCCAACACACACACAAGTGGCAACTGACATCATGGTTAACCACAAAGCCGAACTCAGCATCCCCAGCAACCCGGCAAGGCCGGCTACCCAGCAGCCCAGTGAAGAACGAACCAACTCACCCACACCCGCATTTGTACCGAGACGATTGTTAAGGGAGCGAAAAGCCCCAGATCGTCTCACCTTGTAAATAAGTGTACTATTGACTTCCCGGGGGAGTGATGTTATGTATTTAACCCCGTGTAACCAGTATTACACTACCACCAGAGGGCCTACCTGTTGGAGTCCCAAGGGATCCCAGCATCCTTTGGGAGCACAGTATATAAGCAGGCCACCCACAAGGTACCTGCACTCTGGAGTCTTATTTAAGGAACTAAGGTCACACTTGCTCATTGTACACAGTACTCAGTTTCATCCTTTATTTTGAACTAAACCTAGGGGACATAGTCTTAGAATAAGGGGCCGTCCATTTAAAAGTGAGATGAGAAGAAATTTTTTCTCTCAGAGAGTTGTAAATCTATGGACTTCTCTGCCCCAGAGAGCTGTGGAGGTTGGGTCATTGAATATATTTAAGGCGGAGATAGACAGATTTTTGAGCAATAAGGGAGTAAAGGGTTATGGCGAGCGGGCAGGGAAGTGGAGTTGAGTCCATGATCAGATCAGGCACGATCTTATTGAATGGCGGAGCAGGCTCGAAGGGCCAAATGACCTACTTCTGGTCCGATTTGTTATGCTCTTATGTGGGACCTTATCAAAAGTCTTGCTAAAATCCAAATAGACTACATCATACTCACTGCCCTCATCGACTCATAGAAACATAGAAATTGGGGGAAGGTTTAGGCCATTCAGCCCTTCGAGCCTGCACCGCCATTCTATGAGTTCATGGCTGAACATGCAACTTCAGTACCCCATTCCTGCTTTCTCGCCATACCCCTTGATCCCCCAAGTAGTAAGGACTACATCTAACTCCTTTTTGAATATATTTAGTGAAATGGCCTCAACAACTTTCTGTTGCAGAGAATTCCACAGGTTCACCACTCTCTGGGTGAAGAAGTTTCTCCTCATTTCGGTCCTAAATGGCTTCCCCCTTATCCAAGGACTGACTCTCCTTGTCACCTCCTCGAAGAATTCAGTGATGGTCCAGAGGGCGATGGCGGGAGAGCGGTAATATTGGTTTCACGTTATCCCCCTCCCCCCCCCCCCTCCAGTCCCGTGTAGACAGGGATGCCAAGAACCAAGGGCGAGGGGGTCGAGAGGTCCATTCAGACGGTCATGTTGGAATAGATGTAGCCGAAATCCAGCGAGCTCCTCATGAAGTCTCGGTTCAACACCACCGGGATGAAAGGGGGCATCCTATCGTCGGCCCGGTGCCCGTGGGGGATGGAGGGGTCCTGGGGGTACAAGGAGGCTTTGCCAGGGTGAGCACGGAGCCACAGCTCAAAGATCCTGCCCATGAGCACCCGGAATAAAGAGAGAGAGAGAGAGAGAGACCACAATCAGATCATCCTAATACCAGTCCGAGCCTCTCCGGTTCCCTCCCTCCCTCCCCCTAACACCCGGAGACAGGAACAGGAGGCTGTTCAGCCCCTGGAGCCTTTTACACAGGAACAGGAGGAGGCCATTCAGCCCCTCGAGCCTGTTACACAGGAACAGGAGGAGGCCCATTCAGCCCCTCGAGCCTGTTACACAGGAACAGGAGGAGGCCCATTCAGCCCCTCGAGCCTGTTACACAGGAACAGGAGGAGGCCCATTCAGCCCCTCGAACCTGTTACACAGGAACAGGAGGAGGCCATTCAGCCCCTCGAGCCTGTTACACAGGAACAGGAGGGGGCCATTCAGCCCCTCGAGTCTGTTACACAGGAACAGGAGGAGGCCATTCAGCCCCTCGAGACTGTTACACAGGAACAGGAGGAGGCCCATTCAGCCCCTCGAGCCTGTTATGCAGGAACAGGAGGAGGCCATTCAGCCCCTCGAGCCTGTTACACAGGAACAGGAGGAGGCCATTCAGCCCCTCGAGCCTGTTACACAGGAACAGGAGGAGGCCATTCAGCCCCTCGAGCCTGTTACACAGGAACAGGAGGAGGCCCATTCAGCCCCTCGAGCCTGTTACACTGGAACAGGAGGAGGCCCATTCAGCCCCTCGAGCCTGTTACACAGGAACAGGAGGAGGCCATTCAGCCCCTCGAGACTGTTACACAGGAACAGGAGGAGGCCCATTCAGCCCCTCGAGCCTGTTATGCAGGAACAGGAGGAGGCCATTCAGCCCCTCGAGCCTGTTACACAGGAACAGGAGGAGGCCATTCAGCCCCTCGAGCCTGTTACACAGGAACAGGAGGAGGCCATTCAGCCCCTCGAGCCTGTTACACAGGAACAGGAGGAGGCCCATTCAGCCCCTCGAGCCTGTTATGCAGGAACAGGAGGAGGCCATTCAGCCCCTCGAGCCTGTTACACAGGAACAGGAGGAGGCCCATTCAGCCCCTCGAGCCTGTTACACTGGAACAGGAGGAGGCCCATTCAGCCCCTCGAGCCTGTTACACAGGAACAGGAGGAGGCCATTCAGCCCCTCGAGCCTGTTCCCCACCATGCAATCAGATCGTGGCTGATCTGAGTGGGTTGCCGCCTCCTGTCTAGAGGCGCTCTTGCCGCCACCCCCCCCCCCACTCTCCACACAACCCTTTCTTCCCGCGTCACACAATGGGGAAATTCTCTCTGTGTAAGGGAGAGCGGGAATCGTGGCTTGTGGGTAACCTTGCGATCCCACGCTCCGGGAACTGGAATCAGGGCTCTCGCCCCAACTCTCACCCTGGTCCTCTCTCCTCCCTCCCCCTCCCCCTCCTACATAAGAGCATAAGAAATAGGAGCAGGAGTAGGCCATACGTCCCCTCGAGCCTGCTCCGCCATTTAATCCGATCATGGCTGATCTGATCATGCACTTCCCCGCCCGCTCCCCTTATCCCCTTATCGTTTAAGAAACTATCTATTACTCTCTTAAATTTATTCAATGTCCCAGCTTCCACAGCTCTCTGAGGCAGTGAATTCCACAGATTAACAACTCTCTGAGAGAAGAAATTCCTTCTCATCTCTGTTTTAAATGGGCGGCCCCTTATTCTAAGATCATGCCCTCTAGTTCTCGTCTCTCCCATCGGTGGAAACATCCTCTCTGCATCCACTTTGTCAAGTCCCCTCATAATCTTAGACGTTTCGATAAGATCACCTCTCATTCTTCTGAATTCTAATGAGTAGAGGCCCAACCTACTCAACCTTTCCTCATAAGACAACCCCCTCATCCCCGGAATCAACCGAGTGAACCTTCTCTGAACTGCCTCCAAAGCAAGTATATCTTGGATTTAGTTTTGGGGGATGAAGCTGGGCAGGTTGAAAGGGTATTCATGGGTGAGCACTTGGGTGCCAGTGACCATAATTCAGTTAGATTCAAGTTGGTTATGGATAAGGACAAGAATAGGCCTGGAATAAAAATTCCGAATTGGGGAAAAGCTAATTTTGCTAAGTTAAGGAGTGATTTGGCCATAGTGGACTGGAAACAGCTACTTGTGGGTAAATCAGTGTCGGAATAGTGGGAGGTATTTAAGGAAGAGGTCCGGAAGGCTCAGGCCAAACATGTGCCCTTAAAGAAAAAGGCTGGGGAAAATAATTCTAGAGCCCCCTGGATGTCTAGAGGCTTATGTCATATATCAACAGCTAAATATATAGTATGTACTGAGGCGTACGAAAGTATGGGCCTTACGCTAAACATCCATAAGACAAAGGTCCTCCACCAGCCTGTCCTCACCGCACAGCACTGCTCCCCCAGTCATCAAGATCCACGGTGCGGCCCTGGACAACGTAGACCACTTCCCAGACCTCGGGAGCCTCCTATCAACAAGAGCAGGCATCGACAACGAGATCCAATACTGCCTCCAGTGTGCCAGTGCAGCCTTCGGCCGCCTGAGGAAAAGAGTGTTTGAAGACCGAGCCCTCAAAATTGCCACCAAGCTCATGGTCTACAGGGCTCCTGTATTGCTCAGAGACATGGACCACGTACAGTAGACACCTCAAGTTGCTGGAGAAATATCACCAACGATGTCTCTGCAAGCTC
Organism: Pristiophorus japonicus; assembly: GCF_044704955.1. NCBI lineage: Eukaryota > Metazoa > Chordata > Chondrichthyes > Pristiophoridae > Pristiophorus > Pristiophorus japonicus. Next base: position 1,962,429 of record NW_027252668.1, on the reverse strand, counting down.
CTACAAATCACCTGGGAGGACAGACGCACCAACATCAGCGTCCTCATTCAGGCTAACACGCCTAACATTGAAGCACTGACCAGCTCTGTTGGGCAGGCCACATAGTCCGCACAAGACTCCCAAAGCAAGTGCTCTACTTGGAGCTGCTTTACGGCAATCGAGGCAAAGATGGGCAGCGGAAACGCTACAAGGACACCCTCAAAACCTCCCTGATAAAGTGCGACTTCCCCACTGATACCTGGGAGTACCTGGCCAAAGACCGCCCTAAGTGGAGGAAGTGCATCCGAGAGGGTGCTGAGCACCTTGAGTCTCAATGTCGAGAGCGTGCAGAAATCAAGCGCAGACAGCGGAAAGAGCGTGCGGCAAACCAGTCCCACCCACCCCTCCCCTATGTGTCCCACCTGTGACAGGGACTGTGGTTCTCGGAATTGGACTGTTCAACCACCAAAGAACTCACTTCAGGAGTTGAAGCAAGTCTTCCTTGATTCCGAGGGACTGCCTATGATGATGATGACTATAGAATCTTTAGAGGAATATAGAAAGTTAAGAGGCATAATTGAAAAGGATATTAGGAATACTAAGAGACAGCACGAGAAATTCTTGGCCAGTAAAATTAAAGAAAACCCTAAGATGTTCTATAAATATATTAAGAGTAAGAGGATAACTAAAGAAAGAGTAGGGCCTATTAGAGACCATGAGGGTAATCTTTGTGTGGAGGCAGAAGATGTTGGGAGGGTTCTTAATGAGTACTTTGCATCTGTTTTCACAAAGGAAAGGGGCAATGCAGATACTGCTATCGAGGAGGAGTGTGATATTCTGGATGAAATAAATATATAGAGAGAGGAAGTATTAAGGGGTTTAGCAGCTTTGAAAGTAGATAAGTCCCCAGGCCCGGATGAAATGCATCCCAGGCTGTTGAGCGAAGTAAAAGTGGAAATAGCTGAAGCCTTGACCATCATTTTCCAGTCCTCTTTGGATCTGGGCATGGTGCCGGAGGATTGGAGGACTGCTAATGTAGTACCCTTGTTTAAGAAGGGAGAAAGGGATAGACCGAGTAATTACAGGCCTGTCAGCCTAACCTCAGTGGTGGGAAAATTATTGGAAAAAATCCTGAAAGACAGGTTGAATCTATTTTGGAAAGACAAGGATTATTTAGGGACAGTCAGCACGGATTTGTTAAGGGAAGATCGTGTTTGACTAACCTGATTGAATTTTTTGAGGAGGTAACCAAGAGGATCGATGAGGGTAGTGTGTACGATGTAGTATATATGGACTTTAGTAAAGCTTTTGATAAGGTCCCATATGGTAGACTGGTCATGAAGGTTAAAGCCCATGGGATACAGGGCAAAGTGGCAAGTTGGATCCAAAATTGGCTTGGAGGTAGGAAGCAAAGGGTAATGGTTGATGGATGTTTTTGTGACTGGAAGGATGTTTCCAGTGGGGTTCCGCAGGGCTCAGTACTGGGACCCTTGCTTTTTGTGGTATAGATCAACGATTTATATTTCAATATAGGGAGTATGATTAAGAAGTTTGCAGACACACTAAAATTGGCTGTGTGGTTGATAATGAAGAGGAAAGTCATGGGCTGCAGGAGGATATCAATCTGGTCAGGTGGGCAGAGCAGTGGCAAATAGAATTTAATTCAGAGAAGTGTGAGGTGATGCACTTTGGGAGGGCTAATAAGGAAAGGGTATACACATTAAGCGGTAGGCCACTTAATAGTGTAGATGAACAGAGGGACCTTGGAGTGCTTGTCCACAGATCCCTGAAAGTAGCAGGCCAGGTAGATAAGTTGGTTAAGAAGGCGTATGGAATGCTTGCCTTTATTGGCTGAGGCATAGAATATAAGAGCAGGGAGGTTATGCTTAAATTGTATAATACTTTGGTTAGGCCACAGCTGGAGTACTGCGTGCAGTTCTGGTTGCCATATTTTAGGAAGGACGTGATTGCACTGGAGAGGGTGCAGAGGAGATTTACTAGGATGCTGCCTGGAATGGAGAATCTTAGTTATGAGGACAGATTGGATAGGCTGGGATTGTTCTCATTGGAACAGAGGAGGTTGAGAGGAGACCTCAGTGAGGTGTACAAAATATTGAGGGGCCTGGACATAGTGGATAGTAAGGGTCTATTTCCATTGGTGGAGGGATCTATTATGAGGGGACATAGTTTTAAGGTCGTTGGTGGAAGGTTTAGAGGGGATTTCAGGGGGGGCTTCTTTACACAGAGGGTTGTGGGGATCTGGAACTCGCTGCCTGGAAGGGTGGTGGATGCAGAAACTCTCACCACTTTTAAGAGATGGTTGGATGGGCCCTTAAAGTGCAGCAACCTGCAGGGTTACGGACCTAGAGCTGGTAATTGGGATTAAACTGGATGACCTTTTGTTGGATGGAGCAGATATAATGGTAAGTAATGCAGGGAATAGAATACACCTGGATAGGTCAGAAAGGAATTTTGCCAAATATTTTTCTCCCTAAGTTGGCCTGGGTTTTTATCTGGTTTTTCCCTCTCCCAGGAGATCACAGGGCTCCGGTTAGGGTGGAGTGTAGAATGTATCAATATAAGGGGTATCGCAGTTGTGTGAGGGTTAGGGTTGGGCCGGGTGCTCTTTGCCTTTCCATCATTGTTCATAGGTTTATATGTAACCTTCAGGGCTGCTGACCGAGGGCCGTGTGGCTCTTTGTTGGCCGGCGTGGACACGATGGGCCGAAATGGCCTCCTTCTGCGCTGTAAATTTCTATGTTTCTATGTGTCTATCCTTTTGTAAATATGGAAAACAAAACCGCACACAGTATTCCAGGTGTGGCCTGGGGAGAGAGAGCGAGAGAGATGGGGAAGAGAGAGAGAGAGAGAGAGAGAGATGGGGGTGGGGGGGTGGCTGGAGAGAGAGAGTGATGGAGAGACGGGGGGGGGGGAGAGAGAGTGGCAGAGAGGGCGGAGACAGAGAGAGAGATAGACGGGGGGCAGAGAGAGAGAGAGAGAGAGAGAGAGAGAGACGGCGGGGGGGGGCGGGTAGAGAGAGAGAGAACAACGGTGGGGAGAGAGAGAGAGAGGGGGAGACAGAGATGGCGGGGGGTGGGGAGAGAGAGAGATATGGCGGAGGGGAGAGAGAGAAATGGCGGCGGGAGGAGAGAGAGAGGGACCGGGCCGGGGGGGGGGGGGGGGGGGGGGGGGGGTGGGGAGAGAGAGGGAGAGATAGTGGAAGAGAAAGAGAAGGAGAGACGGGGGAGAGAGGGGGAGAGACGGGGATGGGGGGGGAGAGAGAGTGAGAGACGGGGGGCAGAGAGAAAGAGTGGGAGAGACGGGGGGAGAGAGAGAGAGAGAGAAAGAAACGGCAGAGAGAGAGAGAGAGAAACGGCGGGGAGAGAGAGCGAGGGAGAGAGAGAAAGACGGTGGGGGTGGGGAAGAGAGAGAGAGAGAGACAGCGGGGACGGATAGAGAGCGAGAGAGAGAGGGGGAGAGAGAGACACAGCGGGGGGAGGGGGCAGAGAGAGAAAGAGAGAGAGAGACAACGGGAGTTGGAAGAGAAACGGTGGGGGGGAGAGAGAGAGAGAGACGGCGGGGGGGAGAGAGTGAGAGATAGCGAGGGAGGGAGAGAGAGAGATGGCGGGGGGCCGGGTGCGGGGGGGGAGAGAGAGAGAGAGAGATGGCGTGGGGTAGAGAGACAGAGGGAGAGACGGGGAAGAGAGAGAGAGAGGGGGAGACGGGGGAAGAGAGAGAGAGGGATAAACAGGAGAGAGAGAGAGCGAGACACAGTGGGGTGGAGAGAGAGAGAGAGAGAGACGGCAGAGGGGGAGAGAGAGAGACGGTGGAAGGGAGAGAGAGAGACAGCGGGAAGGGGGGGGTGGCGGCGGGGGTGTGGGAGAGGCAGAGATAGCCGGAAGTGGGAGGGGGTGGAAAGAGAGGGATGGCGGGGGAGAGAGAGAGAGGAAGATACGGGGGAAGAGAGAGAGAGAGGGAGAGACGGGGGAAGAGAGAGAGGGAGAGACAGGGGAAGAGAGAGAGGGGGAGAGACGGGGAAGAGAGAGAGAGAGGGAGACACGGGGGAAGAGAGGGAGAGAGAGAGATGGAGGAAGAGAGAGGGATAGAGAGAGAGACGGGGGAGCGAGGGAGAGAGGGAGATAGGGGAGAGAGAGAGACGGCGGAAGGGGAAAGAGGGAGAGGGAGGAAGGGAGAGAGAGAGAGACAGCCGGGGGAGAGAGAGAGAGAGAGACGGGGAAGTAGAGAGAGGGAGAGGGGTAGACAGGGGAGAGAGAGAGTGAGAGAGACGGGGGTGAGAGAGAGTGAGAAAGACGGAGGGAGAGAGAGAGAGAGAGCAGACAGACGGGGGAGAGAGAGGGAGTGATAGACGGGGGAAGAGAGAGAGAGACGGGAGAGAGAGAGAGAGAGAGAGGGAGACACGGGGGAAGAGAGGGAGGGAGAGATGGAGGAAGAGAGAGGGAGAGAGAGAGAGAGATGGGGAGACTGAGGGAGAGAGAGAGAGACGGGGGGGGATAGAGAGGGATAGACGGGAGAGAGAGAGACGGCGGAGGAGGAAAGAGGGAGAGGGTGGAAGGGAGAGAGAGAGAGAGACAGCCGGGGGAGAGAGAGAGAGAGGGAGAGACGGGGAAGTAGAGAGAGGGAGAGGGGTAGACGGGGGAGAGAGAGAGTGAGAGAGACGGGGGAGAGAGAGAGTGAGAAAGACGGGAGGGAGAGAGAGAGAGATAAACAGACGGGGGAGAGAGAGGGAGGGATAGACGGGGGAAGAGAGAGAGAGAGAGACGGGAGGGAGAGAGAGGGAAGAGAGAGATGGTGGGGGGGTGGGGGAGAGAGAGCGTGGGAGAGACGGCCGGGGGGTGGGGGGAACGGGTGGGGGTGAGAGAGAGAGAGAGAGGCGGCAGAGGTGAGAGAGAGAGGGACGGTGGGGGAGATAGAGAGAGGAAGAGACGGTGTGGAGAGAGAGAGAGAGAGAGAGAGAGAGTGGGAGAGACAGAGGAAGAGAGAGAGAGAGAGAGATGGTGCATCATTCGGCCCATCCCCTCCTCACTCGGCCCCTCTCCCTCACTCGGCCCCTCTCCCTCACTTGGCCCCTCACCCTCATTTGCCCCATCCCCTCCTCACTCGGCCCCTCTCCCTCATTCGGCCCCTCCCCCGACCTCTCTCGCCCCCAACCTCCCGCGCCCCCCCCGTGACTGACCTCTCGTTTCCCCCCCCCCCGGCCCCTCACCCTCACTCGCCTTCTCCCTCCTCACTCGGCCTCTCGCCCCACCCCCTCACCCCTCAGACACCCCCACACTCGCACCCCCCACTCCCTCCCTTCACTCCCCCTTCCCCTTCATTTCCCCCTCCCACTTCACTCCCCCCCTCCCTTCACTCCCCCCTCACTCCCCCTCCTCCTCACTCCCCTCCTTCTCACTCCTCTCCTCCCCCTCCCCACCTCACTCCCCCTCCCGCACTTCACTCCCCCTTCCCTCCCTTCACTCCCCCTTCCCTCCCTTCACTCCCCCTTCCCCTTCATTTCCCCCTCCCACTTCACTCCCCCCTCCCTTCACTCCCCCCTCACTCCCCCTCCTCCTCACTCCCCTACTTCTCACTCCTCTCCTCCCCCCTCCCCCACCTCACTCCCCCCCTCCCGCACTTCACTCCCCCTTCCCTCCCTTCACTCCCCCTTCCCTCCCTTCACTCCCCCTTCCCCCCTCACTCCCCCCTCCCCCCAGGCGGCGGTGTGCAGCCCCTCTGCCGCGGTGACCAGCTGCTCCCTGCACTGCAGGTGCTGGTGGTTTCCTGTGGGACCCCTGGCAGTCCCTGGGGGCTCCCCCTGCAACAGCCCGCGCGCGATCACACCCGTCGAATCGCTGTCTCCTGGGGAAAGAGAAAGAGAGAGAGAGAGAGTGGGAGAGGCAGAGAGAGAGTGTGTGAGAGAGAGAGAGTGGGAGAGAGAGAGAGACAGAGAGAAAGAAAGAGAGGTAGAGAGAGACAGAGAGAGAGTATGTGGGAGAGAGAGAGTGGGAGAGAGAGAGAGACAGAGAGAAAGAAAGAGAGGCAGAGAGAGACAGAGAGAGAGAGAGAGAGAGAGAAGAGAGAGAGTATGTGAGAGAGAGAGAGGCAGACAGAGGGAGAGAGAAAGAGACAGAAAGAGAGAGAGAGAGGGAGAGAGAGAGAAGGAGACTGAGGGAGACAGAGAGAGAGAGAGAAGAGAGAGAGTATGTGAGAGAGATTATGTGAGAGAGAGAGGCAGACAGAGGTAGAGAGAGAGAGGGAGAGAGAGAGAGACAGAAAGAGAGAGAGAGGCAGAGAGAGAGAGGGAGAGAGAGAAGGAGACTGAGGGAGACAGAGAGAGAGAGGCAGAGAGAGAGAGGGAGGCAGAGAGAGAGAGAGAGAGCCAGACAGACAGAGAGAGAGAGGCAGAGAGAGAGAGGGAGAGAGAGAAGGAGACTGAGGGAGACAGAGAGAGAGAGGCAGAGAGAGAGAAGGAGACTGAGGGAGACAGAGAGAGAGAGGCAGAGAGAGAGAGGGAGGCAGAGAGAGAGAGAGAGAGAGAGGGAGAGAGAGAGAGACAGAAAGAGAGAGAGAGGCAGAGAGAGAGAAGGAGACTGAGGGAGACAGAGA